>NC_059108.1:3182500-3236538 GCF_020740685.1 Jaculus jaculus | reverse complement strand
GCCTGGCCTAACTGGTGAGCTCCTGGCCAATGAGAGATCTCCTGTCAAAGAAAGGCGGCCCATGTTCCTAGGGATGGCACCTGAGATTGTCCCTTGGTTTACACACACACACACACACACACACACACACACACAGCATAAATGTTATGCACAGGTTGGGTAAAACAACCTGTCCATATAAGAGAGTTATTGTTCTAACTGATACCCCGTGCTCAATATAGTGGGACCAGCCAGTCATGATTTATGCTCTTTGCATAAACCAGTCTCACCTGGAAATACAAATCACCCTCAAATTGGATCAGTTGAGAAAGATTAATGGATTCTTGAAAGTTGTGAGTTATAGTGAAAACACAAAAAAAATGGGCAGTAATGTGCATGGTTAGGAAAAGCAGGGGTGTTTTCCCATGACTGGCATGAAAAAAAAATAATAATAAAGGCTCCTGCCACCTCAGGTCCAAGGTGCCTGGCAGAAAGCCTCAAACAGAGGCTGCAACCTTAGGAAGAGGCTCAGAGCACCGCAGGGAGCTCAAGCCCGGCATGGCCTTCTCATCTCCTCAGCGGTGCTGTGCAACCGGAGAGCAGGTAGCGGTCGAGAAGAAATGAGGAGAGCTGGACAGCTGGCTAAGTGGTTAAAGAGGCCTGCTTGCAAAGCCTGACAGCCCAGGTTCAACTCCCCAATACTCATGTAAAAGACAGGTGTACAAAGCATTGGCACGCCATCTGGAGTTCATTTGCAACGGCAGGAGGTCCTGGAGTGCCCATAACCTTTCTCTCTCTCTCTCTCTCTCTTTCTCTCAAATAGAAATAAATAGTTTTTAAGAGAAAGAAGAGAATGTTGGAAAGGATAGTAAGCTGACCACAACCCAGTACCATTTTCCTCCTCAGACCCCAGGAAAGCATATGGTAAGAGAATAGAAAAGACCCAAGCCAGGCATGGGGGGTGCACGCCTTTATCTCAGCACACAGGGAGGAGAGGTAGGAGGAATCGCGTGAGTTCAAGCCAGTCCTGGACTAGAATGGGACCCTACTTTGAATTTTTAAAAAAAAAAAATATATATCTATATTATAGAAGAGATCCACTCTTGCATGAGGAAGAGAACAAGAGAAGAGTTGCTGGGTGTGCCAGAGAGTTCCACAAAGGTTTGGTTGAAATGAATAGATGAGAACTAGCTGGAGAGATAAGGGGGGAAAAATTGCAAGTGCAAACAGGGGTGAAGGATCTGAGCTTGTGTAAAAACCTAACTAGAATGGGGTACAGCCTCAGAACTGTCAAGCTTGACCCCCGCAGATCGAGCACGGGGGGCTGGAGATGGGGAGTTCATTAAAGGCTCCGTATTTCACAATAGTCAACTTTGCCAGTGTGAAAAGGCCGAATGTTATAAATTCATCCCTTGGAGAAATTCTACCCTTAGAGGATGGGCATGTGTTAATCTTCAAGGTAAAAGAGTCTCCCACAAGCTAAATATGCCATAGTGAAAATTTCAGAATAGCAAGAAAAAAAGAGCTCTAGGGCTGGAGAGATGGCTTAGTAGTTAAAGCGCTTGCTGACAAAGCCAAGAATGCAGGTTTGATTCCCCAGCACCCACATGGGGTCAGATGCATAGGGTAATGCAGGTATCTGGAGCTTATTTGTGGCGGCTGCAGGTCCTAATACATCCATTCTCTATCTATCTGCCTCTTTCTCTCTCCAATAAATAAATAAATAAAATATTTTTAAAGCTCTAAAACAAACAGTTAAGAATGTAAAGAGTCAGATTTGAGGACTAGAGAGATGGCTTAGCATTTAAGGTACTTGCAAGCAAAGCCAAAAGACCCAGGTTTGCTTCCCCAGTACCCACGTAACCCAGATACACGAGGTGGCACATGCATCTAGAATTCATATGCAGTGGCTGGAGGCCCTGGTGTGTCCATTCTCTTCCCTCCACCAAATAAATAACTATACTACTTTTTTTTTTTTTTTAAGAATAAGACTTGAGATTTGCAAGTAGAAGGGCAGAATACTGAGGATTGAAGTTTCTAAGCTGGGTCAGGAGGAGGGATGGAGGAGAGGAAGAAGAGGAGGGTGAATCAAAACTAAAACTATTGAGCCAGGAGTGGGGGTGCACACCTTTAATCCCAGCACTTGGGAGGCAGAGGTAGGAGGATCACTGTGAGTTCAAGGCTACCCTGAGACTACATAGTGAATTTCAGGTCACCCTGGGCTAAAGTGAGACCCTACCTCAAAAATTTAATTAATTAATTAAAGCCAGATGTGGTAATTCACGCCTTTAATCCCAGCACTCGGGTGGCAGAGGTAGGAGAATTGCCATGAGTTTGAGGCCACCCTGAGACTACATAGTGAATACCAGGTCAGCCTGAGCTAGAACAAGGCCCTACCTCAAAAAACAAAAAATAAATAAATAAATAAAACTTGCTAGGTGTGGTAGCACATGCCTTTAATCCCAGCACTTGGGAGGTAGGAGGATCATTGTGAGTTTGAGACTAGCTTGAGACTACATAGTGAATTCCAGGTCAGCCTGAGCTAGAGTGAGACCCTGCCTCGAAAAACAAAATCAAAAAAATTATAATAAGTGCTGGAAAGATTACTCAGCAGTTAAGGTGCTTGCCTGAAAAGCCTAAGTACTTGAATTCAATTCCCCAATATCAGATGCACAAAGTGTTGTGTGTATCAGGAGTTCATTTGCAGAGGCTGAAGGCCCTGGCATGCCCATTCTTTCTGTCTCTCTTCTCTATCTCTCTGCTTACAAATAAATAAAATATGAGGGGAAAAAAGATGGACTGGGCTGGAGAGATGGCTTAGCAGTTAAGCTCTTGCCTGTGAAGCCTAAGAATCCCAGTTCAAGGCTTGATTCCCCAGGACCCATGTTAGCCAGATGCACAAGGCATCTCCCCAGACCCAACCTTCACATTTCTAAGAGGAATTTGTCTGGTTCCTAGACCTCTATACCCCAACCCAAGTATTAATCAAGTTTGAGGCAGAATGTCTTGGTCCATTTTCTGTTGCTAAGACATCTACAGGTAATTTATAAAGAAAAGAGATTTCTTTATCTCACAATTCTGGAGACAAGGAGTGAAGGTTCTTCCGACAATTCAACTTCTAGCTGGAAGCAGAGGTCAAGGCACTTACTTGACTTGCTGTCGAGATGGGCCACATGGCCGGGGAGGCGGCAGAGGAAAACTGCACTTTCTTTGTAAGAGGCCAGGCTCCGTACAGTCAGCAGACAGCCGGAACTGGCTGTGCGAGGACCATTAATCTCGGTGAGCGTTCCACCCCCGCGACCCAAACGTCTCCACTAGACCCCACTTCTGCCAACTGAGAAATTGATCTCACCCTGAGTTTTGGTGGGGGACAAACTGTATTCAAACCTTAGCAGAGAATAAAGGCCATTTTCTTTCTTTCTCTCTTTCTTTCTTTCTTCTCTTTCTTTCTTTCTTTCTTTCTTTCTTTCTTTCTTTCTTTCTTTCTTATTTTTTTTTCTGAGGTAGGGTCTCACTCTGACCCAGGCTGACCTGATTCACTATATAATTTCAGGGTGGCATCGAACTCATGGCAATCCTCCTACCTCTGCCTCTCGAATGCTGGAATTAAAGGCTATTTTCAAATTTGCAAGCATTCAGAAGTTTGCCCGCCTTTGTACCCACAATGCAGGACTTACTTAAAGGTGCAGCCCTGTGTTGGGGGATCTAGCTGATGTGGAAGATGCAGAACTTGAAGGAGGGAGGCTGTAGAAGTCCAGTTCAGACAGCAGCCCCGGGAGCCATCGGCCCTTCATGAAATGGAAAGATAATAGCTTCCAAGGGCAGTCTCCAGGGGGATTTCATAGCAAAGGACGACTGCACTTTCAGATTCTTTTCTCTTTTTTTTTTTTTCATTCTTTTAATTTAAAAAAAAGTATTTTATTTTTATTTATTTGAGAGAGGGTAAGAGGCAGACAGAGAGAGAGAGAATGGGCACGCCAGGGCTTCCAGACACTGCAAACGGACTCCAGATGCATGCACCACCTTGTGCATCTGGCTTATGTGGGTACTGGGGAATTGAACTGAGGTCCTTTGGCTTTGCAGGCAAGTGTCTTAACCTCTAAGCCATCTTTCCAGCCCAAGCATCCTGTTCTTAAAAAAAAAAAAAAACAAAAAAAAAACCTCTTTTTTTTATTGATTATATACTATATATATACTATATGAACAAATCATGTTTTGGTCCCATTCCCCTCATGTTATCCTCTTGTATCCCCCTCCTCTGCCCCAATTCTCTGAGAGTCCTTCTCAGTGGAGTTATTAGTATTATTATTATTACCATGTATTATATATATATATATATATATATATATATATATATATATATATGTATATATATATATATAATATAAATAATAGTTATTAGTATTCACACTAGGGTTACGAATGCATCATTCAGTGTTGGTTGTGGGGATATAATGCCTCAAGATTCAGGAGAGCTGGGATGCTGGAAGGCCTGTATGAACTATGTGAGAATCAATCCGTATATGCTGTTGCAAGAACAGTCTCCGTTGGAACAGTTACTGAAAGAACAACAGAACAAGAAAAGGAAAACCAAGGGCTGGAAAGATGGCTCAGCGATTAAGGTGCTTGCCTGCAAAATCAAAGGACCTGAGTTTGATTCCCCAGTACCAACATGAAGCCAGATGCACAAAGTGGTGCATGCATCCACAGTTTGTTTGTAGTGGCTGGAGGCCCTGGCGTGCCCGTTCTCTCTGTCTTTCTATGTATATGTGTCTCTCTCTGCTTGCAAATAAATAAATAAAAATATTTTTAAAAAGAAAGAACGAAAGAAAGGAAAGGAAAACCAACTGTTGAGTGCAGGACTGTCATACATAAATAACAGAATAAAGCAAAAATAGTTTTGTCTGACTGTCTGAATTATAGGTTCTCTGATTATCACAGGAAAAAAAAGTCAATGTAATCTCTATGAAAATCCTAGATGAGAGCCTGGAGAAATGGCTAGTGATTAGGGCTCTTGCCTACAAAGCCAGAGAACCCAGATTCAATTCCCCAGAATCCACATAAACCAGATGTACAAGGTGGCACATGCATCTGGAGTTTGTTTGCAGCAGCTGGAGGCCCTGGCGCATGCCCATTCTCCCTCTATTTCTTTCCCACTCACCCTGCCTATTTATCTCTCTCTCTCTCTCACATAAATAAAGAAAAATTTAAAAATAATTTTAAAAAAATACTAGATGAGGGATGGAGAGATAGCTTAATGGTTAAGGTGATTGTCTGTAAAGCCTAAGGACCCAGGTTCAATTCCCCAGAACGCATGTAAGTCAGGTGAGATGAATGCACTTCAGCCTCCTATGACCTCCACACGTGAGCCGTGGCATGTGCATGTCTGTACTCACACACGCTCACATGTACACACACAGAGAGAGATTGGAGGGCTCACACATTCTAATTTTAAATTTTCCTACAAGGCTACTGCAACCTGAGCAGTGTGGTGTCGGCGTAAGGACAGAGAGTTGGTGGGTGGAAGAGAACCAAGAGTCCATAAAGAAGCCTTTGCTTTCATGTTGAACTGCATTTCAACCAAGACTGTCTACTGGGGGAAGCCTAGCGTCTTCCACAAGCGATGTTTGGATAACTGGACAGCTATGTGTGAAAAGAGGTAGAGGGCTCTTACTTCTCACCACACACAAAATTTGACCCACAGTGGAAGTGAACGTAGTGTGATGCTTAGAATAAAGCATAAGAAGAAATCTGAGAGCTCTGGCTTCAGACGATGATTTCAAAATCACAAAAGATCAAAATAATAATAATAATAATAACTAATCAACTGGACTTCATGTCTCCCTCTAGTGGATCCAGACTATAACCACATTTGAGTCACTGCTTCACCTGTTTTGAAACAATAGCAATATATATTATATATATATATATTTCAGTGAGGCACCATAGGCACATGCTCATCATCCCAGAACTCCAGAGGTCAAGACAAAAGAATCAGAAGTTCAAGATCATCCTCAGTTACATAGTGAGTTCATGGGCAGCCTGGGCTATATGAGTCCCTGTCTCAAAACTGCATGTGTGCATGCGTGTGTGTGTGTGTGTGTCTACAGCAATCATCCTAATCAGGGGTCATTTTAATGGTGAATTAACTTTGTTTTGCTGTACCATTGACGAGAAGGGCATGAAGACATCTTCTAGGGTGATAGGAACAAGCTTTCTGAATGCAGTGGCTGTTACTCAGATCTCTTCATCAAAACCAATTCATGTGAAGACTTAATGCCAGGTTTTCTCACTGGGTGTAAATTTTACTTCAACAAAATTTTCATTTTGCAAAAAAAGATAGCTGTGAGGAGCACCACGAGAGACGCCCCACGTGCCTGCCCCCTGTGAGCTTGCAGCACTTGAAAATGTAAAGGCACACATCTAAATTGCTTAAAAAAAAAAAAAAAAAAAAGCTTCGGGAAATCAAACATGTTCTAAATTGAAGTTCCTTATTATCCTAGCTTCAGAAAAAATCTGTGGGGGGGTGGGGGTAACATTTAGCACCAATCACCATGCTTCCCCTCCTCTTTCTCTGGTGTCTCCCTGAGTCAGAGCGCAGGTCCTGGGTGACCAGCACGACGTCCCAGGGCAGCTCTGAGCCCAGGACGACTTGGACTTAAAAGCTGCAAGAGAAATGAAGCCACTATCTTTTATTCCCTGTCACAGGTTTCCTGTACCAAACACAGACTCTTGAAAAAGAGAGAGAGAGAACGAAAGAAAAAAAGGAAAGAAAGAAAGAATCTCAAAAGCTTCTATTTTTGAATGCTAAGGCCTATTTGCATATGAAAATTGCCTCAGGATGGAAGGCAGAATTAGAAAATTAAGGCACACTGTTAGAAGGGAAAGGAGTGGACAGGCCCGTGACTCTTGGGAGGCAGAGCCCTGGTCAGCAGCATTCACCAATACAGAGGGAAGCGCGAAGTCTCGCAGCAAATGTATTTACTAACTCAATGACAAACAAATCTTTTTCACGAAAAAAATATACATCTGTACAGCATGACTCCCTCTAGTGGACCTAAATTAACCATACTTAATGAGTTCATCTTTAGGGGAACAATAGTACAAGAAATTTTCATATGAATCACTCTAACTTTTTTAAATTTTTGTCCTCAGTGCTCACGATAGTGAATTATTTTTTGCTTTCATGAAAAGTAGAATCTTCCTCCACCCTCTCTTTCTAAGAAACAAAAGCATTTAACATGCACTTGACTAGTTAACCACTCATAAATCCAAAAAAAAAAGAAAAGAATGATAGACATTTCAAGCATTATTTAGAAGGATAAGCAAAGAAACTACTGAAGGAAAAATGACACTATGATGCTGGACATAAATCATAAATATTCAAAGCACTTCGCAGTGGCTTTCTAGTGAAGTACAGCTAAGGAGCCATCCCAACAACCCGTTTGCCCACAGCCCTCCAAAGTGTTCACACATGAATGAGTCAGTGGACATTTTTAACAAGTAATAATGCAGGCTGCATTCTACTTTTTTTTCGAGGTAGGATCTCTAGCCCAGGCTGACCTGGAATTCACTCTGTAGTCTCAGGGTGGCCTCGAACTTACGGCGACCCTCCTCCCTCGGCCTCCCCATTGCTGGGGTTAAAGGTGTGCGCCTCCATTCCCGGCTTGTCCTGCTACTTTTATGAAGCAAAATTTTCAAATATTGTCAAATTATTTATCAGGCTCCCAAATCTCAGATGCTGTCTAGAAGAGGCCTTTGTGGGACATCTTGCTCAGCCGTGATGACATCTTGTGTTTGTGGGCTCATATATCATATATAAGTAACAAAACGACAGGTTCCCATTGGCTTGACTTTTGGTTTCTCACAACTCAGTTACAGATGCCACAGCTAGGGAACAGACTTCTAAAAGGAAGCAAAGATAATGACACTCAGCCAACTCTATAGTGTAATTTAAATGACTCTTTCATTGTTTGAGATAGTATCTCTATGTAACTCAAGATGGCCTCAAATTCATGACCCTCCCTCCTCCTCCCAAGTGTTGGGATTATAGGCATGTGCCCCACACTGAGCTCCCAAGAGACATTTTAATACCTATACAATAAGCCTTGTAATCCAATGATTTGGGACTGGCTTTCTTCCTGCAAATAGTTGAATCGAGTTTCACATACCTTTTTCAAATGAAAGATTTTGGAATAAAATCATAGAAGTGAAAGATTCTTACAGAAGTGAATTTAAGTAAAATATCAGTAGCAAAGTTTCCTATGCCTGGAAAGTAACATTAACAGCAGGCAAAAAGACACATTTCCCACCAAAAATCTAACACCACTTCCATCAACAACCCCACAGAGGCTCAACTACCTAAAATGGAAATGAAAATATAATGTATGGAAATATTCTCTTAGAAAAACTCCTTAAGGCTTCACATGTATTAATGTATTAGTTTGCAAACATTAAGATCAAAGGCAAGGCAACAAATACATCCTAAAAAGTTTTTCGTCAGATTTTTATTAACGATATACAAGTAGCAGGACATAAAAAATTAATAGGCTCAAGCCTTGAAATGTCAAAGCCAATGATCCGCACCCGCGCGCACCTCCTTGCTTTTCGTCTTAGTCTTTCTGGCTGTGGGTCTTCTTGCCTTAAGCAACTCTATATGGTTACAAAAAAAAAAAAAAAAAAAAAAAGCAGGAAAAAAGAAAGGTTAACAGATGGTTTAAGAGCCCCTCGTCTGTTGCAGTAAGTTAAAAAATAGCAAAGAAAGAAAAGGATCCAAGGTGTCAAAAAAGCAAGGCCTGAGTTCATAGATGTGTCATTGCAAGCCTTGAGGCTCACCCAATAAACTGTTAAATATTCAGCTTTAAATAAAATCTACCATAGGTTTTTGTAAAAAAAAAAAAACCTCAATCCCAAGCCAGGCATGGTGGCGCACACCTTTGATCCCAGCAAGAAGAGGTAAGTGGATCACGGTGAGTTGGAGACTACGTAGTGAATTCTAGGTCAGCTGGGCTAGAATGAAACTCTACCTCAAAAACAAAAAGAAAAAGAAAAATCCATCCCATTGATTTATATCATTACTAACTCTTCAGTTTAAAAATGTTTCTACAGCTAGGTGTGGTGGCGCACGCCTTTAATCCCAGCACTCGGGAGGCAAAGGTAGGAGGATTGCTGTGTGTTTGAGGCCACTCTGAGACTACATAGTGAATTCCAGGTCAGCCTGGGCTAGAGTGAGACCCTACTTCAAAAAATAAATAAACAAATAAAAATGTTTCTATCATTTTTTAAGTAGTTACAATGCGATACATTGAGTCTTTCAACTCTCCTTGGGTTTTCAACATACATCTATTCTCTCAAGTCTTTTTGAGGAAGGGTCTCAGTACAGTCCAGGCTGACCTCAAATGTAACCTCCTGAGGGCTGAGAAGGAAGCACGGGCCAGCACACACTGCTCCAGGTTTTGGGGTTTTGTTTCCATGAGGCAGGGTTCCACAATATGTCCCAGGCTGGTCTTGAACACCCTATGCTGTCCAGGCCAAACTCAAACTCACAATCCTCCTGCCTCACCTCCAAAGTGTGGGGGTTATGAGCATTCACCGCCATACCTATCTCCCAAATCTTCTATTCAAGGAAGCCCAGTTTATCTGATAAAGAAGTAATCAAAATAATTCAAAAGAGGTGCATGTAGAAAAAAATTTTAAGAAGATTTTATATTTAAAGAAAGAAATATGGGAGCTGGGAAAATTGCTTGGTGGTTAAGCATGTGCTTCCCAAGCCTGACCCCCAGAATTCAGACCCCCAGAACCCACTGAAGCCAGATCCAAGTAGCACATGTGTCTCGAATCCCAATGTGCCTGCGGCCATGGGAGGAGTCAGGGAAATTCCCAAGCTCCGTCCAGTCCGACATTTCCAGCGACAACAAGAGAGACCCCGTGTCCAGCACGGCGGGAGGAGAGGACCAAGACGCTGACCGCCACACGTGCACCGTGGCATGCACACGCTCATACACGCACGCACGCACACACACACCCAGAAATAATATACGCGTAGCGTTCATTTCCTACTTCTTACACACGAAGCTATCCTGCAGTGGCAAATTCTCAGTGTCCAAGTCCTATGGACGATGAAATCGACCTTCAGCTGTTAACAGCTCTTCGTACCAGGTGGATCCCAGAAATGTGCCAACCAGAAGTGCGAGGCCAAACCTCCTTCCTGCTGCTCTGCGGGAGCTGGCACACTAGGGTGGGCAAACCATATGAAGAAATCTAAACAAAATCATGAGCACGGGGGTGGAGGGAGACGGGGGAGACGACTCAGCAGTTAAAGACGCTGGCTTGCAAAACCTGACAGCCTGGGTTTAATTCCCCAGTGCTTACGTACAGCCAGATGCGCAAGGTATCACATGAACCTAGAGTTCTCTCTAATATTCTCTCTCTCCCTCCCTCCCCTTGCAAAGAAAGAAATATATTTTTTTAATTTTTTAAAAGACATGAGCAGGGCCTGAAAGCTCAATTGGGAGGTTGTAGGAGGCTCAGGGCCAGCCAGGGCTACACAGTGAGAAGAAAAGAAAAAGAAGGTGAATATTTGACCTGAGATTCTAAAAGACAAATCCAGCTTGATTCTAATCTACATTTATCAGTAATGTATTTTAAGCAAACAGAATGAAGAGTCATCATACTAAAGCCAAAAATACGTCACGTAGTCAGAGAGATTGACAGAGACCACCACTGGAGGGACCAAAAATAGGCAATGACACCAACTTGAACTTGTGTTGGGAGTGGAACTGCTTCATGGTCCTCAGAAGAAGAAACTTTCCCAGCACTTGGGAAGCAGAGGTAGGAGGATCACTGTAAATTCAAGGCCAGCTTGGGACTACGGAGTGACTTCCAGGTTAGTCTGGGCTAGAGTGAGACCCTACCTCAAAAAAAAAAAAAAAAAAAAAGGAAGGGCTGGAGAGCTGGCTTAGCAGTTAAGGCACTTGCCTGCAAAGCCAAAGGACACCGGTTTGATTCCCCAGAACCCACATAAGCCAGATGCACAAGGTGGTGCATGCATCTGGAGTTCATGTGAAGTGGCTGGAAGCCTTTTCTTTTTCTCTTTCTCTTTCTCCCTCTCTCTCACTCCCTCTTACAAACAAATAGATTAAATTAATTTTGGGGGGGGTGGTTTCAAGGTAGGGTTTCATTCTAGCCCAGGCTAACCTGGAATTCACTATGTAGTCTCAGGGTGGCCTTGAACTCACAGTGATCCTCCTACCTCTGCCTCCCGAGTGCTGGGATTAAAGGCGTGCGCCACCACGCCTGGCTTTAAATTGATTTTTTTTTTTAAAGGAGAGGAGGAGAAGGGAAAGTGGAAGAGGAGAAAGAGGAGGAGGAAAAGTAGAGGAGAAGAGAAAGAAGAAAGGAAGAGGAGGAGGAGAAGGAAGAAGAGGCTCTCTGCTGCTGGACTGGGGAGGCAAAGAACGATCTCCCATGACTGTCACTTGATGCCCACTCCCAGTCCTGGCTCCTGAGATCCATCCTGCTCACTGAGAGAACTCTGTGCACCCTAGATTTCCCTTCCTTAGGTGATCTGCAGCAGAGTCTCCAAGTTCCCACAAGCTCTGTCAAACAGGCTGCTACGCTCATTCCTCTGTCCATCTCACCATCACCAAAGCCTCTTGCTTCCTTGTATGAAACTGGGGAGAAAAAGGAAATGAAGAGCAGTGATGGAGACAGAGAGTCAGAATGGCTATCATTGTGTCTGTGTCTGTTACCAAGGTAACTAAGGAGAAATGTCCTCTGTGTGGCCAAAACTCCTAAGGGAACAACTCGAGAGAGGAAAGATTTATTTCAGCTCACTGTCTCAGAAGGCTCAATCCTTGGTCCCCCATACTTGAGCCGAATGCCATGACGGCAGCAGATGTGACAGCTTTCTTCAGCTCATAGCAAGTGTGAAGTAGAGAGCAAAGAAGGGACTCAGAAGCAGGCATAACCTTCGAAGATGCACCCTCCGGAAGCTACTTCTTCCAACTAGGCACCTCATTCTATGGTTTTCCAGAATATTCCAGAACAGTGGCACCAATGGGGAACTAAGTATTCAGCACAAGACCCTGTAAATATTCAAACCAGAAAGCCTAGATTTTTTTTGTCTTTTTGGGAGGAAGGGGGGTACATTTGGGGCAGATATTTGGAACTAGGTGAATGCTGGTGTCATTTCTTGAGATGGGATACATCAGGGGAGTATGAGAAACAACTCAAGAGCTTCATTGAGGACACAGGAAGCCCGCCATATCATTAGTGAACCAGGAGAAGGTGGTCAGCTGCGTGTAGATGTCAGGAATTCAGAGGCGAGGCTGAAGAGACTGCCCAGTGGGTGGAAGCACTTGCTTCACAAGCATGAGGACCTGCGTGTGAGTCCCCAGAAAGCCAGGTACAGAGCTGGGGAGATGGCTTAGTGGTTAAGGAGCTTGCCTGTGAAGCCTAAGGACCCATGTTCAACTCTCCAGATCCCACCTTAGCCAGAAGCATAAAGGTGAGGCAAGCACAAGGTCACAGATGCCCACTAGGTGGCGCAAGCGTCTGGAGTTCAATTGCAGTGGCTGAGGCTCTGACCGTGCCAATTCTCTCTTTCTCCTCTCTCTGTGTCTCTTGCTCTCTAAAAAAAAAAAAACTCTAAGGCCAGGTGTGTCTGGGAGGCTGCTGATCAGCCAGACTAACTAAAAAAGGAGTTCCAAGTTCAGTGTCAGATCCTGTCTCCAGGAAATAAAGCAAAAGAGTGATGGGAGGACACCCAGTGTCCTCCTCTGACCTGCACATACATGTGCACAGGATGTGCACATCTGAGCACATGCATGTGCACACACAACACACACACAAGAAATTCAGAGGTCCCAACCACAGTTAAGGACAACTGGAAATCACCCTAGATGACCCTCCCAGGAAAATAAAACAAAGTGAGTTTATGCAGAAAGAAAGCAGACTGGTGGTGGTCAAGGACTTCAGGGAAGAGGGGCAGATGGGAGGTGCTCCGTGAGTACAAGGCTTCCTTTGGGAGAGAAGACTGTGTCTTAGGAGTGAGTCAAGGTAGGGCATCACTGTAAATAGACTAAATGCCACTGAACTGAACATTTAAAATGATGCATGGTTAATTTGATGCTATGTGAATTTTAACTCAATAAAGCAAAAGCAAAACATGTCAGATAGACCAAGGCAATAGGCTTTGAGATCTATGTCACAGCAGGGCCGCCGCGGTCAATAATAATGAGCTGCGAACTTCAGAACGGCCAAGAGTGCCATGCTGAAATGTCTCACCACAATAAATGATGGGTTAGCATGGCGATGAGATGTTAATTAGCTTGATTCAATCATTCCAGGTTGTACACATACATCATATTGTAACCCATAAACACATACTTAGGATTTGTCAATCAAACCTAATGCTAATGGGCTGGAGAGATGGCTTAGCAGTTAAGGTGCTTGCCTGTGAAGCCTGAGGACCCTTGTTCGACTCTCCAGATGCACACAGTGAGACAAGCCCAAGGTCCCACATGTGCACAAATTGGTGCATGCATCTGGAGTTTGACTACAGTGGCTGGAGGTCTTGGCACGCCAATTCTCTCTTCCTCTCCCTCTCTCACTCTCGCTCTCACTCATAGGAAAGAAAGGCCAGTCTGTTGGGCTTGCGCCAAAAAAGAATAATAATAATGTTAATGTGCCAAGCATGATAGTGCACACTTTTAATCCCAGCACTAGGGAGGCAGAGGTAGGAGGATCTTCATGAGTTCAAGGCCAGCCTGGGACCACGGAGTGAATTCCAGGTTAGCCTGTACTAGAATGAGACCCTACCTCAAAAAATCAATAATAGGCCAGGCGTAGTGGCACACGCCTTTAATTTCAGCACTCAGGAGGCAGAGGTAGGAAGATGGCCATAAGTTCAAGGCCACCCTGAGACTCCATACTGAATTCCAAGTCAGCCTTGGAGTGAGACCCTACCTTGAAAAACCAAACTAATAATAATAATAATGCTAATAAAGGGATTCAGTGGAGGTGACATAAGGTGGGGGAGACATAGGAGGGGGTGGGAGGAGATGCTGATCATGGTATCTAGGTATATGAGGTTGTCAATAAAAAGTTTAAAACAATCCCAGCACTCGGGAGGCAGAGGTAGGAGGATCGCCATGAGTTCAAGGCCACCCTGAGACTACAGAGCTAATTCCAGGTCAGCCTGGACCAGAGTGAGACCCTACCTCGAAAAACCAAAAAAAAAAAAAAAAAAGTTTAAAACAAAGGGGTTGGAGACATGACTCAGCAGTTAATGCACTTGCCTACAAAGCCTAAAGACTGAGGCTCAATTCCCTAGAACCCATGTAAGCCATATGCACAAAGTGGCACATACATCTGGAGTTCATTTACAGTGTCTGGAAGCCCTGCATGCCTGTTCTCTCTCCCTCTCTCTCTCTCTGTCTCTCTCTCCTTGCGAATAAAATAAAATATTTTTTAAAGTTTAAAACAATAGTAATAAAAATTTTGAAGTTTATACACCCGGTATTTATTTATATTTGTTGTTTTTTTAGACAGACTCTTGCTACTATGCAACTCATGTGGTCTCAAACTGATAGTGACCCTCCTATGTCAGCCTCCTAAATGCTGAGATTACAGACACGCAACACCAAGTCTGTCTATAGGGAGTATTTAAAGTCATGGATCCAGGGCTGGAGGGATGGCTTAGCAGTTAAGGTGTCTGCCTGCAAAGCCAAAGGACCCAGGTTCAATTCCCCAGAACCCAGGTTAGCAAGATACACAAGGTAGCACATGTGTCTGGAGTTTGTTTGCAGTGGCTGGAGGCCTGGTGCACCCATTCTCTCTCTCTCTCTCCCTCTCCCTCTCTCTCTCTCTGTCAAATAAAATAAATAAAGTCATAGGTCCAGATGGGGATGGTGGTAGAAACCTGTAATCCTAGCACTCAGGAAACTGAGGCAGGAAGATCAACAAGTTAAGGCATCCTGGGTTACTTAGCAGGACTCTGTCTCCAAAACAATTTTTAAAGTCAGGGGTTGAATGAGATCAGCCACAGGAGTCTTCAGAAGATGACTACAGATGGACCCTGGGTGTCATAAGAACACATGGAAGTCAAGGATAGGATAAAAAGATGAGAAAGATGAGGAGAGAGAGTTAAGAAGCAGCTAGTGAGGTCATAGCAACAGCAGTGGAGCAGAGTCCAGATTGCAAGAGAAGTTGTTTATGAAGGAGATTGTCAGGGAACGGAGGGCATGGCTCAGTGGTAGAGCACTTGTCTAGAATCCACAGTGAGGGGCTGGGGGCGTGGCTCAGAGGTAAAGCACTTGTCTAGAATCCACAGTGAGGGCTGGGGTCGTGGCTCAGTGGTAGAGCACTTGTCTAGAATCCACAGTGAGGGGCTGGGGGCGTGGCTCAGAGGTAGAGCACTTGTCTAGAATCCACAGTGAGGGGCTGGGGGCGTGGCTCAGAGGTAGAGCACTTGTCTAGAATCCACAGTGAGGGGCTGGGGGTGTGGCTCAGAGGTAGAGCACTTATCTAGAGTCCACAGTGAGGGGCTGGGGGCGTGGCTCAGAGCTAGAGCACTTGTCTAGAATCCACAGTGAGGGGCCGGGGGCGTGGCTCAGAGGTAGAGCACTTGTCTAGAATCCACAGTGATGGGCTGGGGTCATGGCTCAGCAGTAGAGCACTTGTCTAGAATCCACTTTAGCCATAGAGTGCTCGTCTGGAATCTACCATTGAGCTGTTGGAGGTGTGGCTCAGCAGAGGAGTACCTGTCTAGAACCCATCATTGAGGAGCTGGGGCATGGCTCAGTGACAGTGTTGTCTAACATGCACAAGGGTCTTGGCTCATCACCTATACTGCAAAGAAAGCGAGGAGAAGGGAAGAAAATGAAGATTACAAGAATCTATCAAATCTACAGGACACTCAAGCACATGAGGAATGAAAATTAACCCTTGACTTTGACAAGATGTGGGTAGTCTTCCAAGATCTGTTTCAGAGGCATGATGGTGACAAAAGTCTGATTACAGAAGTTTGCTTTTGAATGCCATTCTTCCTCCAGGCGCAACATGATGCCATCTCGGAGTAGAAAATGCTTTGGCCTGTAGCCATGGCAACTTTGGAGCAGTGATAGCCAGGTCAGTGGTCATGGGACTAGAGCTGCTGGCATTCTCTAGTAAATGAAAGAGGGGACGCTCACCTGAGAGTCCAGCTATTGTTCCCTCTCCTCTCTTTCTCTCTCTTTCTCTCTCCCTCCCTCTCTCCTTCTCTCTTTTCCTCTGTTCTTGAAAATAAGTAAATAAAAATATTTTTTTTTAAGAATTTATCTCAAAAAGGAGAGGTCTGAGGAGATGGCTCAGTGGCTAAAGTTGCTTGTTTACAAAGCCTGGTGGACCCAGGCTCAGCTCCCTTAACACCTGCATAAAGCCAGATGCAAAAAATGGTGCATGCATCTGGCATTCCTTTGCAATGCAAGAGACCCTGGTGCGCCTGTGCACACACACATAAATAAAGCATCTTTTTAAAGGGAGAGAGAGGAGCCAGTTGTGGTGACACACTTCATTAATCCCAGTACTCAGGAGGCTGAGGTAGGAGGATCGCTGTGAGTTTGAAGCCAGCCTGAACCTAATTTCAGGTCAGCCTAGGCTAGAAGGAGACCGTACCTCAAAAAAAAAGAGGGAGGGGGAGGAGCTGGGGGTGTAGCTCAGTTGGTGGAGTGTCGGCCTACCCTGCATGAAGTGTTGCATTCCATCCCCTGCGCCACATGAAGCAGGTGTGGTGGTGCACACCTGTCCTCCCAGGACCTGGGTAGATGGAGGCAGGAGTTCAAGGTCAGCCTCAACTACATAGTGAGTTGGAGACCTGCCTGGGACACATGAGACCCTGTCTCAAAAAGACAAACAAAACTGTTACAGGGGAATTTGGCATGGTAGCACACCTGTAACCCTAGCACTTGGAAGGCAGGGGCAGAAAGATCTGGAATTTAAGGCCATCCTACATAGCAAGTTCAAGGGCCTTATCTCAAAAATAAAAACAAATGGGTAAGAGAAACAGAGAGAGAGGAAAGGAGGGGAGGAAAAGAAATAAAAGAGGAAATGTGAAGAGGAAAAAAGAGAATATATGAACGGGAAATAAGACTTCTACCCAACTCGTGAGAAATTCTGCTATAAAGAACAGACAGCTAGGCGTCACTTTTAATCCCAGCACTTGGGAAGCAGAGGTAGAATTGCTGTGAGTCTGAGGCCAGCCTGGGGCCACATGTGAATTCCAGGTCAGCCTGGGCTAGAGTGCTAGCTCTACCTCAAAAAAAAATAATAAAAAATAAATAAATAAAGGTGTGGTCATACACACCTTTAATCCCAGTACTTGGGAAGCAGAGGTAAGAGGATCGCCATGAGTTCAAGGCCACCCTGAGACTACATAGTGAATTCCAGGTCAGCCTGGGCTAGAGTGAGACCCTACCTCAGAAAACCAAATAAAGGAGAAGGAGGAGGAGGAGAACAGCACAGAGAGATGTGGTGGGGATGAAATAAGAAATGCTCTTAGGGGGCTGGAGAGATGGCTTAGCGGTTAAGCACTTGCCTGTGAAGCCTAAGGACCCCAGTTCGAGGCTCAGTTCCCCAGGTCCCACGTTAGCCAGATGCACAAGGGGGCGCAGGCGTCTGGAGTTCGTTTGCAGTGTCTGGAAGCCCTGGCACGCCCGTTCTCTCTCTCTCTCTCTCTCTCTCTCTCTCTCTCTCTCTTTCTCTCTCTGTCGCTCTCAAATAAATAAACAACAAAAATTTAAAAAGAAATGCTCTTAGGATGGGAACAAGCATGATAGGTCTTTCACAGATGGCCATGAAGCAGTTGAGAGGAAGCAGATTTGCATGGGAAGGATAGATGCTGCAGGAGCAAAGCCCCGGCAGGAGAAGGGCTGGAGAGAGGCTCCACAGAGCCTGGGGGACATTGGCAGCCAGGCTGGGAGCTCGACTCAATGGCCGGCTCAGGACGCGGCTCTCATTCCTTTATTTTTATTTTCTTGCCGAAACAACAAAGAAGGTCGTCTCCTGAATGTGAAGAAGGGAAGAGGTGTAGAAAATTGGAATAAAAAACAGCATGAAGTAAATGAGATAGTGGGTTTGGAGTGCAGAATGAGCAAGCTGGGAGGGTAGATTTGTGTGACTGAGCTGTGTGAAGAGCCCACTTGTGGTTTGTGGCTATAAAATTAAAGTTAGGCCAAGTTAGGGTGCCTTTAGCTATGCAGGACCACTATGAAAGGGGGGGATGTCCTAAGAGGGCCACATTTGTGTCCATGCACACACAGTGACATTTCTAGTTACCTAAAAAGAATCGGGAAGGGCTGGAGAGATGGCTTAGCAGTTAAGGTGCTTGCCTGCAAAGCCAAAGGACCCTGGTTCAATTCCCCAGGACTCACATAAGCCAGATACGCAAGGTAGCACATGCGTCTGGAGTAAAAAAAAAAAAAAATCAGGAAGATTCAATTTTAATAAGAATGTCTCCAAGAAGTGGAATTGTGGGTAGTCTTTGCCAACCTCTATTTGGTGGGATTTGAAGACTTTGCAAAGAGTATCTATTTTAATATATAAACAGATTTAAAAACAATAAGGCCATTTCAAAAATGGGAAAAAAATTTAATCTAGCAAAATGAAGTCAGGAAATAAAAGCAACTAACCCAGTTTCCTGTAGAAAAACTACTGCCCTAAATGTAGATGCTTTCATGACTATTAATTTGGATATTAATGATAACTCTCTACAAAAAGAAAAATACTAATGAATCACACAGGGAAATGAAGAAAAGCATAACAGGAAAATGTACTCAAAACAGGTCTGCAGAACCACTTAAAAGGATGCCTTGGCTGAGAAGACGGCCATGGGTAAGAGCGCCTAATTGAAACCATGACCCCCGGCAAGCACACGCAGAGCAGGGCCGCGCACACCTGCGCCCCAGCCCTGTGGGGACGGAGACTGGAGAACCCCGGAGGCCTGATGGTCAGCCAGTCTGGTGGAAGAGTGCAGGCCTGGGTTCCCGGAGAGCTCAGCTCCATGAGAGACTCTGTCTCGGGGAAGCAATGTGGAGGAGGGATGGAGAGCACCAGACGGTCTCCTCTGGCCTCCGCACGCTTGTGCGCGGGAGTGCACGCTGGCACACCAATGTTAGTATACCACACATGCACACACCCACGCCACAGGACACATAGACACACACCTCCACCACACACACACGGCACACTCTGTCCTATGCCAAAGGGAAAGGGTGCCTTCACACACGCGCAGGGTCTTCTTCAGAGATGTGCAGAAGAGGCTGGAAGTGGTTTTCCAGCAGCCCCGAGAAATGCTGCAAGGACAAGCTCCCATCAGAGCGCTGAGAATGCCACAGCCGGGAGGGCAGCACGCGGGCGCTCCGTGCCAGGGCTGACCTCGGCCGCCTGCGCTCAGCGGGCACGGCTGGCACGGGCCCCACGGCCCTGCCTTGCCGCCTGGCAGACTGAGCGCTGACGCGGGAAGGGGCCTCCAGCGTTCTGGGCCCCTAAGGCCGGCCAGGGATGGCTCACCCTGGGCAGCCACACTGGCTGGTGGCCGGCCCTTTTCTCAAGTCCCCTCGGTCAGCCACGGTCGCTGCATCTAAAATCCACATCTTCCCCACGTCAATGACGGTCTGGTGGAGCGTCACAGAGGACGGACCCCGGGGCTTGGCGGGGCGATGGCCCACCACACGTGGAGGACCCCGCACCTCCTCCCGCTGACAACGTGGGGACGATGAATCACTGGGAAACGCACTTCGTCTTGCTATTACACCTTCACTGTGAGTCCCCTACCCCAGGACATTGTTAGGCTCAAGACTGTGCAGATGCAGCAACTTGGGTGCCTACAAATTTCTGTATATAATCTTGAAATGTCAAGAATCCTACTGAACGGGCAGCATTGCGTAGCAGACACTCTCATCCCGGCTGGTGCAGGTACAGCCTTCAAAAGTGGAAAGCTGGGTTTAGAAAGAACGTTTCTGATGTTATTGGAAGTGGGGAGAAGAGGTCTTAAAAACTCCAAAGAAACAGTAGGGAAGGACAAAGAAACAGTAGGAAAACGGAAAGAGAAGTGGGAGGAAGGGAGAGGGAGGTTAGGAAAAGAAAGTGAGAGAAAGTAGAAAGGAGGGCAGGAGGAGAAAGAGGGAAGGAGGGAAAGAGAGGAGAGGGGAGAAGAGAAAGGAGAGACACTCTTTTCTCAGTACTTTTCAGACAGAAAACAAAAATTAGCTCCTATAGCCATCCAGCCGGCTCAGAGACCACAGATCAGGGATTCTCTCTGCGATTTTCATCACAGGGCTCAGCACATTCCAGAATGAACTGGCTGTTTCAGACCCTTGCCAAACTTCAGGAGGCTGGTGAAAGTGAAGCAGGGTTCTTTGACCTCATTTAAGTGCGGGGAAAACACATTCCTTTTGAGTGTGAAAGCCGGGTGTTCGCGCTTTAATCTTTCAGACTCCCATCTTCCCAAGGCACCCTCGGCTTTCATCCGCGTTCTCTCAGTCATGCCTCTTACAGTCTTATAACATTTTTAAAAGGTAATTGTAGAAGAGTTTAGGGCATCCGGCTCCCTTTTCCATTAAACTGCATCTAAACTCCTGATGCTGAACTGCGCAGTCACCATCGCACCAACAGTTTTAATTTTAAGCCCATTTCCCCTGTTCTGATGACTTCAGAACTTCACCCATGGCGCTCCTGCTTTATAACTTTCATTTTTAATTAAAGAAGTTAAATTGGCAACAGACAACACTTCCTCTCACATCACTCTCTGAGAAGAAGGGAGTGAGAAGCTGTGTCCGTGGATGGATTGGAGTTCCAAGCCCCACTTCACCTTTACCTCAGGAAGGCATGAACCCAAAGACCTACGCATGCGATTATCTTAAAATTGCAGAACAGAGAAAGATTTTCACTACTTTTGAGACTGTTGGTCTAAAAATTAGACTACATAACTTTTGTTGTATTTTATTTTATTTCTATCTTTTTTATCTGAATTTTTATAGATAATTTTTAAGTGTGTACATAATATATTTTGATCATAATCTTCTCCTATTACTTTTTGTCTCCCATACCTTTCCACTGACTCTCCTGTTCTTCCCAAATAATCCCCCTTCTACCTTAATGTATTTTTCTTTCCCCTGTGTATCTGTGTAATGCATTGAGTTTAATTACTACATGATCATTCATGAGTGAGGGATTATTTACCAGAGTGCATTCAATTTAGCAGTGGGAATACCACTCAAGGAAGTGTGACTCCCTCTGCCCCAGCAACAACCACATGCCGATGACTCCTTCAGGACGGATGGAGACTCCTGCCCTCCTCCACATCCATGATATTAAGGGTCCAGTATTGTGCAAGTATTAACAACAGACTCTGAACAAGGACCACGTCGTGTCTGGAAGATAGCATGCCACAGCCCCCACCCCTTCCTCAGCTCTAACATTCCCTCTGCTCCATCTTCCACACCCTTCCCTGAGCCTCCTAAGAATGGTATCATCCCAGTTAGCATCGAGCACTCCACAGTCACTTGTTTATTCTCAGCACTTTGACAAGTGTTAAAACTCCCCAGTAATTACCAGCAACTGCAAAAGGCAGTGTCTCTAACCATGGGAGAGACCAGCACTGACCAAGTAGACTTTTTACTGAGCAAAGATTTCCTAATTCTAAAGGTGTTTTGGAAAAGGAGGCTAGTAATGAGAGGCAGCAAAAAATTCCAAAGAAAGTGAACTTAGAGAGCTGCTCATATGGCTCGTTCCGATTTCCCTGCCTGGGAAGCGGAGACAGGAGGACTGCTCTGCATGTGAGGCTGGTCTGGTGTAAGACATCCAAAGCTACAATGTGTGAACGTATCTCAAGAAAAAAAATGTATATCTATTTCCAATTTCAAAAGACCCATATAAAACCTTAGAGCATTAAAAAAAAAAAAAAAACCTTAGAGTATGCCAGGTGTGGTGGCGCACGCCTTTAATCCCAGCACTCGGGAGGCAGAGGTAGGAGGATCGCCATGAGTTCAAGGCCACCCTGAGACTCCATAGTGAATTCCAGGTAAGTCTGGGCCAGAATGAGACCCTACCTCAAAAAACAAAACAAAAAATAAATAAATAAATAAAATAAAATAATAAAAAATAAAACCTTAGAGCTTAAAATTGAACTTTAAAAATAATCAGGGCTGGAAAGATGGCTTAGCGTTTAAGGCACTTGCCTGCAAAGCCAAAGGATCCCAGTTCGATTCTCCAGGACCCACGTAAGCCAAATGCACAAGGTGGCACATGCATCTGGAGTTCATTTGCAGTGGCTGGAGGCCCTGTCATGCCTATTCTTCCCCACTCTTTCCCTCTCTCTCTCTCCCCTCTTTCTCTTAAATAAATAAATAAAATATATTTTTAAAAAATAATCATACTGTTATGATTTGAATAAGAAATGTCCCCATCAGGATCATGTGTTTGAACTCTTGATCCCCAACTGGTGATGCTGCTCTTAGCTGAGAAGCCTTGGGGAGGGGGGTCTGGCTGGTGGCAGCAGGCACTCGAGGTGGCCTGGGAAGCTCACACCCTCTTCTGCTTCGAGCCTGCACTCCCCACGGCCCGGTGTGCGTGGTGGAGGGGCCTCAGCCACGTCTCTGCCACCATGAGCTCATCGTGCCTCCTACCATGACATGAAAGTGACCCTGAAACCATCACCCAAAGTAAACCTTCCCCCTTAAGTTGCTTCTGTCAGGTACTTGGTCATAATAACTAATTATACATACTAACCAAGAAAAAAATCAAAGTTTTCATAAGACATTGTTTAATGGGCTGCAGAGATGACTTAGTGATTAAGGAGTTTGCCTGCAAAGACTAAGGACCCAGGCTCAATTCCCCATAACTCACGTAAACCACATGCACATGGTGGCGCATGCATCTGGAGTTCGTTTGCAGTGGCTAGCGGCCCTGGTGCACCCATTCTCACTTTCTTTCTCTGTCTGCCTCTGTCTCTCTCATTCTTAAATAAATAAATTAATTAATTAAAATATTTTTTAAAAAAAGAAAGAAAAGCTATGTTTCTAGATCATCCTCACTTCCACTTCACTTGGAGCCATAGCTCCATGAAGTTGTCAGGGTTTCTTGTTATTTGTTTGTATTTTGAGAAAGAGGCTCACTATGAAGCCCAGGCTTAATAAATGGGATCCAGCCATCATGGTGCACACCTGTAATCCCAGCACTTGGGAGATTGAGGCAGGAGGATCACAAGTTCAAAACCAACCTAAGCTACACAGTGGGACTCTATCTCATAAAAGGGTGGAGAGATGGCTTAGCAGTTAAGGTACTTACCTACAAATCCAAAGGACCCAGGTTCAATTCCCCAGGACCCACGTAAATCCAGATGCAGAAATTGGGTGAATGTATCTGGAGTTTGTCTGCGGTGGCTAGAAGCCCTGGCACACCCATATTCTCTTACTTTTTCTGTATCTCTGTCTCTCTCCATCCCTCTCTCAAATAAATAAATAAATCTTCTTTAAAAAAAAAAAAGAAAAGAAAAAGAATGGGTGGACTGGAGAATTGCTCAGTGGTTAAAAGTGCTTGCTTTTAAACCTTGAAAGCCTAGGTTCAGTTCTCCAGTACCCATGTAAAGCAAGAAGCATCTGAAGTCCATTTTCAGTGACACCAGGCCCTGCGGACACACCCATTCTCATTTGTATATTCTCTCTCTCTCTCTCTCTCTCTCCTTACAAACAATAAATAACAGGAGGCAAAGGTAGGAGGATCGCCGTGAGTTCGAGGCCACCCTCAGACCACACAGTGATTTCCAGGTCAGCCTAGGCCACAGCGAGACCTGCCTTGAATCTCTGGATGCTGCTGCCTCTAAAGCCTTCCATCTGTGTGAACCTCTATGCTGTCCTCCCAAGGTTTCCTCCTTCTCAGCTTCACCAGCATTCCATCCCACCCTCTGTTCTCTTGAAACTTCCCCCTGTGGCCCAAGTAATAATGATAATAAACTATCACCATTGGGCGTGCCAGCACGTGCCTGTTGTCCCAGCATTTGAGAAATGAAAGCAGCTAGACGGTGAGTTCAAAGCCCACTGGGCTCGAACATAGCAAGTTCCAGGACAGCCTGGGCTCCAAAGTAAGCCGGGCATGATGGCCCACACCTGTAATCCCAGCATTCGGATAATGTAAGTTCAAGACCTTGCTGGGCTTCACAGTGAGTTCCAGGCCAGCCTGGGCTAGACTGAGACCCTGCCTCAGAAAAATAAACAAACAAACAAAACAGCACCTATGGGGCACTTACAAAACATCCCCATGTGTTGTCAAATCTTTACGACTTGGATAGACTTCAGCACTGAGTCCTTACCTTGTTTCTTTTGTGTGAAACAGTTACTCTACGTAATCAGACTGCCCTTGAACGCAGAGCCTCCTGCCCCAGCTCAAGGTAGATGCTACCACCATGGCCTCAAACTTCTCACAAGTTCTTTTTCTTTTAATTTTACTTTTATTGACAACTTCCATAATTATAGACAATAAAGTATGGTAGTTCCCTCCCCCTCCCACACACCCCTTCCCAACTCCACTTTCCATCATATCCCCTCCCCGTGTCAATCAGTCTCTTTTATTTTTGATGTCATCATCTTTTCTTCCTGTTATGATGATCTTGTGTAAGTACTGCAAGGTCATGGCTATTCAGGCATTTTGTCCACAATTTCTATCTTGTACAACTTTTAAATGTTTCACAAGGGCTGGAGAGATGGCTCAGGGTTTAAGGCACTTGCTTGCAAAGCCTGACAGCCTGGCTTCAATTCCCCAGCACCCACATAAATTCAGATGCACAAAGTGGCACATGCATCTGGTGTTCATTTGCAGTAGCTAGAGGCCCTGACGCACTCATTCTTGCCCCCCCCCACGCTCTCTCCTTAAAAGAAGTAGATAAAATATCTTGGAGATGGAGAGACTGCTCAGCTGTTAAGGCACTTGCCTGCAAAGCCTAAGGACCTAGGTTTGATTCCCCAGTGCCCACGTAAAGCCAGTTGCACAAGGTAGTGCACGCATCTGGAGTTTGTTTGCAGCCGCTAGAGGCCCTGGTATGCCCATTCCCTCTCTCTCTGCTTCTTTCTCTCTCTCATAAGTAAGTAAATACATAAATAAATAACTATTAAAAATACTAAATGTCTCATAGCACCAGACTTGAAGTAGGTAACTGATAAGTACCTGGGATGGATCAATAAGTAGAATGACTACCCAAGTGGTCTTCATAGAGCTGGTCACTAGACTCGGGCAAACTGTCAACAACAGTAAAGGGAGCATGTCTCCGTGCAGTTTGAGGCCTTGCTATTGAAGCGTTCGCCAGTCATCCTGAATGACAGCAAGTAGCATCTCAGGGACCCACGTACCCACTTACTGCAGGGTGACCTGCCCTATTCGGCATTTAGCAATCAGACTTCTAAATAGCAATAAACCCCATGCTGAGTCGGCAACAGATGAAAAAAGAAAAGATGCCTTTTATGGCTCTTCATGATAATGGCTTTATTGCCAAAAGCCATATTAGCAGAAGATGGAAGATTCAATTTATAGAATCTCTTGAACGTCTGCATGTTCAGCAACAGCCTGCTTATACCCGAGAAGACATCGGTGCCTGTGGAAAATGTACTTGAAGGGCAACCCACAATGCCGCTCTGCCAGCAGAACACCCACACTGTTTCCTTTCTCCAGCCCAGAGAGGGCCGAATGCCGCAAGTGAGTCCAGGCGCCGGGACCGGAACTGCAGAGTCAGAGCGAGGCGCCCAGCACAGGACCTTCTCGCTCACTGTGGTGATCAGAAAGTCACAGAACTCGGAGGACTGCCAAAGAAACTTCTTGCTTTTGAGACAAAAACAGATGGAAAACTGCTAAAATGGCTCAAGTATGTGGCACTTTTATGACATTTATGTGGCTCTTGAAAAAAAAAAAAGCAGCCTTAATTGACTTTTTCTGCTTGCCATGTCCTAGTTCTGTCAAAGACTCTTATGGGTTTGGGTTTGGGTTTTTTATTTTTAACAGGGGAGGGGACTTAAGTGAGAGAGGAAATCTTCCAGGCTATACCTTTAATTGCTATAATTCAGAAATAATTTACTCCTCGTGTCTTTGCCAAAAAGGCAAAGGAGGAAGGCACTAGAGTTAAAAACAATCCTATAAAACTTATTTATTGGAGCTGGGGAGATGGTTCAGCAGTTAAAGACATTTGCTTGCAAAGCCTGATGACCTGGGTTTGATTCCCCAGTACCCATATAAATCCAGATGCACAAACTGATGCATGCATCTGGAGTTCGTTTGCAGCAGCTGAAAGGCCCTGGTGTGCCCATTCTCTCTCCCTCTCCCTCTCCCTCTCTCTCCCTCTACCTCTCTCTCTCTCTCTTTCTCTCTCTCTCAAAAAAAAAAAAAAATGCCAGGTATGGTAGTACATGCCTTTAATCCCAGCACTCAGGAGGCAGAGGTAAAAGGACTGTTGTAAATTTGAGGCCACCCTGACACTACATAGTGAATTCCAGATCATCCTGGACTAGAGCAAAATCATACCTTGAAAAACAAGAAAAAAAAAGAGAGAGAGAGAGCTAAATTGACTATAATCTGCACTGGATGGCCTAAAAGCACCTCAGATGCCCTGTGCAACTTAGAGAATTCCACTGAATCTGTTTGATATCAATCCAGAGGAAGAATAAGACAGTCCATACACTTCCACTCAAATACCAAGAATAAGGCCTGCAGGAATTTATCTTTGCCTTATTTACCTGACTTCTTCTATGTACAAGGCATTGCTGGAGTTGGGATTTTTTTTTTTTTTTACTTGTATTTATTTGAGAGAGAGAGAGAATGGGTGTGCCAGGGCCTCCAGCCTCTGCAAACAAACTCCAGCCTTGTGCATCTGGCTTTACATGGGTACTAGGGAATTGAGCCTGGGTCCTTTGGCTTTGCAGGCAAGCGCCTTAAGTGCTAAGCCATCTCTCCAGCCCCAGACTTGGTTTTGTTTCGGAAGTATCAGGGATGTTCAATGTTCAGGGCTTTGCATGTGCTAGACAAGTGCTTTCTCACTGAGTTATAGTCCAAACCCTACACAGAGCATCTTGAGAGGTACATGATGAAAATCCATGCCAAGGTGTCAGGTTTCTAATTCTCCATAAGTGTGTGTAGTACACTTAAAACAAAAACATCCAGCACTCGGGAGGCAGAGGTAGGAGGATCACCATGAGTTCAAGGCCACCCTGAAACAACAGAGTTAATTCCAGGTCAGCCTAGACCAGAGTGAGACCCTACCTCAAAAAAAAAAAAAAAAAAAAAAAGAAAAGAAATCAACGAAAAAAATATCTTCCCCCTTCCTTCTGGACAAATTCAATGTCAGGTTAACATTTTAGCTCCACCCCCGAGGACCTGAGCGTATGGACGTCAACTGTGTGGTCAGGCTCTCTGGGTACAGGAAAGGCCGTGCTTCAGAGGCTCGTGCGTTGCAGCTTTGGTCCAGTATGGCATGTTCACAGGTGACGGGATTGTGATGGGTTTGACCTTATCAATGAATCAGCCCATTGGTGAGTTCATAACTGGATGAAATACCAGGAGGCAAGGTCTTAATTGAAGAAGGTCGTCACTGGGGACATGACTTTGAATGGTGTCTTTGAAAAATATCCTTTATTGACAACCCCCATACATTTGCACAATATATCCTGATCATAATCCCCTGCCACCATCCTCCTTGTCCCCACTCCTCTATCTCCTCACTGCTTTATCCTGAAAAGTATATCTTCTCCCAACATCCCCCCTCCTCACTCCATCCTTCTCTCTCTCTTTCTCTTTCCCTCTCTGTCTCTCTCTCTGTCTCTGTCTCTCTCTGTCTCTCTCTCTCTCTCTCTCTCTCTCTCTCTCTCTCTCTCTCACACACACACACACACACACACATACCATATTCTGTCTCATTTTGGGCTCAAAAATCCAAACAACTGAAACTGTGAGCCAAAATAAATGTTTCCTCCCTTAAGTCATTTTGTCACAGTCCTAAAAAGCTGACCAACACATAGGCATGGGGATCTATCCACTGCTGTAACACTGGGTCTTCTTGTCAGATAATAAAACATTCTGGGCTGGAGAGAGCAGTTAAGGCACTTGCCTGCAAAGCCTAACAACCTGGGCTCAATTCCCCAATACCCATGGAAAGCCAGATGCACAAAGTGGCACATGCATCTGGAGTTCATTTGCAGTGGCAGGAGGCCCTGGCATGCTCCTTCCCTCTCTCTCTCCTGCTTTCTCTCAGTCTCTGCATGCAAATAAATAAATTCATTAAATATAAATATCTAAACAATTTTTCTTTAGCATCTGGTTTGTTTATCTGACAGTGTCTTGGTGCCGGCCAGTCTGGGTCAGTATTTTCAGGTACTGTTAAGCCCTTTCAACATGCAAATTCTGATTTTTTTTATTATTATTTCCAAAAACCCTAATTTTCAGTTTGCTTCCTATCCTGGCTTTGGCTTTTCTTCTTCAGGGACTCATAGGTCTTGTGTGTTTGTCTTCTTGACTGTCCTCACTAGTTCCCAACTTCCTGTACAATACTCCTGTTCCTCTTTCTGTTCCATTTACCATTGCCCTCCACTGGACTGTCTTAGGACGGCTACATGACAATCACACCTTAGTGGCTTATGTATCCATCCTGCTATTTGGTGCTCTTGTTAGCTGTTTGAATGATCGCAACAAATAAAAATAAGGAGGAGAAGCCAGGCGTGGTGGCGCATGCCTTTAATCCCAGCACTTGGGAGGCAGAGGTAGGAGGATTGCCATGAGTTCGAGGCCACCCTGAGACTCCACAGTGACTCCCAGGTCAGCCTGGGCTAGAGCGAGACCCTACCTCAAAAAACCAATAAGTAAATCAATAAAGAGGAGAAGGGCTGGATATGGTGGTGCACATCTTTAATCCCAGCACTCAGGAGGCAGAGGTAGGAGGATTGCTGTGAGTTTGGGACCAGCCTGGGACTACAGAGTGAGTTCCAGGTCAGCCTGGGCTACAGTGAGACTGTACCTCGAAAAAAAGAAAAGAAAAGAAACTGAAGGAGAGGTGTTCTCGGGATGTTGTCTGCTGTCTCATTTGTGCATACACGCCATGTTATTTGAGCCTTCATCTCTAAACTTTTTTGGTCACGTGTTTTCCTCAGTCCTGCCTGCTTTCCCAGTTCTAATTCGCAGGGTTCTTTCATGTCACAGAACATTCTGAGCGGCTCTTGCCTCACACTGAAGAAAGCCACCGACTTGATCTTCGGTCATGGCTTAAGTGTAGTCTCATTGTATAAAGGAATGTTATTCCACTCTTTAATCTCTTTTTAAAAATAATAACTTAGTATGAGATTTGACCTCAATTGCTTGCTCATTTTTATATAAAATGAGTTTTCCTGAAAATTTGGAAGAAAGAGGGCCTCGAGGTGGCTTTTCTCATTTCACAGAGCTCCTACTTCTGCTATTTTCCTGAAGCGTTCCACAACACGAGGTTTGCGTTTTGGGGTTTCCGGGCTCTATTCCCTCTGGCAGGTTCATCGGGCCTCTCCTTCCCTTCCTCACCATTGTCCCTGCTCAGTCAATTTAATCTCCAACCCAGCAGCTGCTTCTCAGTGTGGGACCTGATCCTCGAAGAGACTGTTGAAGAGACCACACAGTGGGTCCTGCAGCCCTCAGACTCAGCAGGCACGGTTGTCTCACGTGGGGGTAAGAAAGGACGAGCCCCTCTGATTCCGGCTGCCATCCTCACGTTGGTCCATTGCATTTTCAGCTAACTCGTTTGCTATTTGGGCTGCTCCGCTTCTTGGGTCTCCCCAACGCCCCCTCACCGCTGTGTTCTCCGCCCAGACTCTGATATTCTAGATGTCTGTGGCTATCATTGGTTTGTCTTTCCCCTTCAGCATTTGGGAGAGGGGCTATCTTGTCCCTTGCTTAGTTATAAATGTCATTTTCAAGCTTTGTTTTGGCATCTAGTGCTCCTTCATCATTGTTAGAAATACTATATTAACTTCTTTATTTACCTGTGATTTATATTTCTCTCTCTTTAAAAAAAAAATCTTTATTTTTATTTATTTAGTTGAGAGAGAGAAATAGGTAGAGAGAGAGAGAATGGGCGCGCCAGGGCCTCCAGCCACTGCAAACAAACTCCAGATGCGTGCGCCTCCTTGTGTATCTGGCTTACATGGGTTCCCAAGGAATCAAACCAAATTCACTATGTAATCTCAGGGTGGCCTTGAACTCATGGCAATCCTCCTACCTCTGCCTCCCAAGTGCTGAGGTTAAAGGCGTGTGCCACCACACCCAGCTTAATGTAGGTTTTTAATATCTTATCATCTATGGGTGTGAGAGAAAGATGTTTGTAAGCCTGTGTGTAAGCATAAGCACACAGCATGTGTGTGAAGGCTCAAGGACAACTTCAGTGTGGGCCCTCGCCTTCAACCTTGTTTGAATAGAGTCATTGGTCACCGCTATGACCTGTCAGCTTCCAGAGAGTCTCCCATCTCTGCTTCCCATCTCACCATCCAGGATTGCAGATGTTCACACTATAGTTTTTTAACATTTTATTTTATTTTATTTTATTTATTTATTTAAGAGCAAGAAAGAGGAAGATAGTGTGTGCCAGGCCTCTAGATACTGCAAACGAACTCCAGACACAAGTGCCACCTTATGCATCTTGCTTTATGTGGGTACTGGGGAATTGAACCTGAGTCCTTTGCTTTGCAGGCAAGCAAGCCCAGCATCCCGAGTTCAGTTCCTCAGTCCTTATGTAAAGACAGATGCACAAAGTAACCCATGCATCTGGAGTTTGTTTGCAGTAGCTAGAGGCCCTGGCATGCCCATATGCTGCCTTTCTCTCTCCTCTCTCTCCCCCTGCTTGCAAATAAATAAATAAACGGTATTATTGGCTGGAGAGATGGACTAGTGGTTGAGCACTTGCCTGTGAAGCCTCAGGACCCCGGTTCAAGGCTCGATTCTCCAGGACCCACATAAGCCAGATGCATAAGGGGGCACATGCTTCTGGAGTTCGTCTGCAGTGGCTGGAGGCCCTGGCGCACCCATCCTTTCTCTCTATCTGCCTCTTTCTCTCTATGTCTATCGCTCTCAAATAAATAAACAAACGAAATCATTTAAAAAATAAAAGGTGGGAGCTGGGGAAGTGGTTCAGTGGTTAAAGACACTTGTTTGCAAAACCTGCTAGCCCAGGTTCAATTCCCCAGCCACCTAGAAGGACATGTGCCTGGCATTTGTTTGCGGGGACAAAAGGCCCTGGCATACCCATGCACATGTGTACAAGCAAGCACATGCACAAGAGTGCAAATAAATGAAAATTAGAGAAAAGGGGTGAAGGGAGCCTGCGCGCTCCACAGCTGGCAGCCAGGCAAGATGTGCTCCCACTAGCGCAGTGCTGGCCTGTTATGGAGAAGCAACCACTCTGCTCCTGACTCTGAGGCCTGCTCCATGAGAGTGACCTTAGACCTGGTAATGAAAACCTAGTCGGAAGCCCATGGCTGGGAATATCACAAGCCCTGGGGTGGGGAGAGAGAGCCGCTACTATTCTTTGACTAAATGGATGTATTATGCTTACCAAATTGCCCTCTAAATATCTATATTTATGCTCATATATTAGTGCTGCTCTCACCTTTGGATAAAGAAACTTCTCTTTTCAGATGGTAGTGACTACTGGGGAGCTTCAAATCCTTCAAAGTGCTGGGAAGAAGGGACAATTGAGTGTGCAACATTAAGTGAGGGCACCTCTACCACACCCTCCCAGGCTCAGGGACCACTGGGGAACAGGCAACAGAAAGAATGTAGGAGCCAGGCTGGAGAGATGGCTTAGCAGTTAAGGCACTTGCCTGCAAAGCCTAAGGACTCGTGTTCCAATCTCAAGGTCCCACGTAGCCAGACGCAGTGACACAAGCATGCAATGTTACACATGCACACAAGAGGGTGCACACATCACATTCACAGAGGCCAAAGGCCAGGCAGGGTGTGCCCATCCCCTCTCCCTCCCTCCCTCCTCCCTCCCTCCCTCCCTCTCTCTCTCTCTCTCTCTCTCTCTCAAAATAAATAATAATTTTAAAAAAGAATGTAAGAGCCAATGGATGGGGATGAGTCCTTTGGAATGTTACCTTCCAGACACAAAGTGGCAGGTGCATTCCTGACCTCATAGAGGCTGTTATTACCTGCATATTAGTGGTCCCAACAACACGGTGCCTTGGATGATAGAGGAGGGCAAAAACAATATCAAAACAGAAGAGGGACTAGTTGGAAAGAAGTGGAGAAGGGGTCGATGCAGGGGATGACGACCAGGATACATTTTGTATATGGGTGGAGGTTGTCAATAGAAAAAAAAAAAATTAGAGCCAGTGTGGTGGTGCACATCATTAGTCCCAGCACTTGGGAGACAGAGGTAGAAGGATCACTGTGAGTTAGAGACCACCCTGAGACTACAGAGTGAATTCCAGGTTAGCCTGGACTAGATTGAGACCCTACCTCAAAAATAAATAAAAATTTAAAAATTTAAGTAGATGAAATTTCTGAGGCATGTCACCCAACGTTATCCTCTGACGTCCACATATACACCACCCACACACACATGAACACACACACTCACACATGCATACATTTTAAAAGATGAAAAAAACAAATTATCAAGCCAGTCATGGTGACACGTGCCTGTTATTCCAGAACTGAAGAGGCTGAGACAGAAGGATCAAGACTCTGGACGACATAGTGAGAACCTGCCTCAAACACAAAGAGATAAAAAGAACCAAATGAAAGGTCCTTAAAGACAAGAGAATCTTACAAAAGTGGTCACTAAGGAAAATGACTCCCTATCATCCCAAAATAATGATTCACAGGACTGAGGGGAGGGAAAAGCAGAAAATTCCAGCATTTGATGGTGCAGGGCTTCCTCATGACCCGCCGAGTCATGTACCCGAGCACAAGGCATTGGCCACCCTGGCACTGAGCTCGTCAGAGGCAGCATTGGGCTACCTTACCTCTAAGCGCTTTTCCACTCTGAGAGTCATGAAAATTAACAGAGCATTCAAATCTGTTGTACAAAACAAGGGGAAACTGACCTGGGAACACAAACAAGTGAAATCCTCTCACTGGATTCCGACATTGCTCGTTTGCAGCATTTAGACATTGTCACCCTTGGCGTAACCAGACGACTTCATGTGTTACCTCAAAGAAGCCAGGCTTCCAAGAACCTTCACAAATTAGTTAGATCCTCTCGGGTGGGGAAGAAGCGCGAGGAATAAACACAGAAGTCCCCTGAGATGAGGAGCGCGGTTAAGAAACAGCCCTGGACCTCAGCAGCTGTGTGGTCACCGGCTCAGGAGCCCACCGGAAGACCGCGGCCAAGGGGCCATCGCCGTCCCGTCCCTCGCTCAGCAGCAGCAGCAGCGGCAGCAGCAATGAAGACGGCCCTCCAGGCAAAATCAGAATGAGACTCAGGAAACAGCACCAAGCACATCATGAAAGAATAGGAAACATGTGAAGGAAAAGACTGGAGGTTATCAAAGGAGAAGCGGTAATAACGGAGGAGGCGGCGAGAGGAGCGTGTTTTCTGCACGGGTCGCCGTGCTCAGGGGCAGGAAGCAACGAGCCACAGCGGCAGGGGCAGCCCGGGGTGCGAGGAAGGTCAGTGTCGGCAGGAGCACAGGAGCGAGTTCGTTCGTGGCCACAAAGCAGGGCCGAGATCAGCTCCAGGCTCATGCGCCAGTGAAGGAGCTCAGTCAGGCAGGGTTCTTGCCCTCGGCCACGTGCACAGGAGTGGGTGCACAGGAGTCACCCGTGGAGGTGAAGGTCAACCCCAAGGAGGGATCCAGGCCTGGTGGCATGCAAGCCTATACTCTCAGCTACTCCAGAGCCAGGGGGATCACAAGTTCAAAGCCAGCCTGGGGTTACAGAGGATTGCATTTAAGCATAACCTCAGTGACTTAGTGAGACCCTATCTCAAAATTATTTTAAAACAAAGAGCCATTTTAAAGGCTAGGGATGTAGCTCAGAGGTAGAACACTTGCCTAGCATCTACCAGTGAAGAGCTGGGGGTTGAAGTTCAATGGGATAGAACCTAGAATTCACCAGTGAGGCCTGGAGGCATGGCTCAGTGGTACAGTGTGTATCCATCACACCAAAGGCGCTAGCTTCAATCCGGACACTAGAAAAGAAATAGAATCCGGGAGTGGTGGTGCACACCTTTAATCCCAGTGCTTGGGAGGCAGAGGTAGGAGGATCGCTGTGAGTTCAAGGCCACCCTGAGACTACACAGTGAATTCTGGGTCAGCCTGAGCTAGAGTGAGACCCTACCTCGAAAAAAAGGGAAGGAGGGAGGGGGAAGGGAGGGAGGACGGAGGGAAGGAAAGTTTTTCCCTGGACTTCAGGAAAATGGGGCCAGGGTGCACTTTCTGAGGATGTAAGCACTGGCCCCTATGACATGTCCAGGTGTGGGGCTGAAGTGAGGAAGAAATACAGTCACTGAAGCCACAGGCTCAAGAAAGGAGCAGATGGTCTGTGTCCATGTGGACGCTGAGCGCTTGAGGGTATGAAGACCACGGAGGAAATTCTGGGGTTCCTATGCTGCCACCACCACCCTGGATCGCAAAACTTCTGCCCTCTGCTGGCAGGAAGGGGAAGCGCCTCTGGACTTCAGAGAGAACAGAGCTGGGCTCTAACCAGAGCGCAGCTTTTCATACAATGTTCCTGATTTTAGGCCCACCGCCAACTTCATTTTGCATATTCCTAAGGCTTTGGGGGGGTTGTCACATAAATTTGGATGTTTCCCGGCTTTTCCCCTGCCAGGTTAGAATACAGCCTTCTTCTGCCGGCTACATCAGTTAGCCTCGAAACCACGTGCTGTCGGGCTTCCAAAACGTTGTTTCATTTCTCTTGTTCTTCTTGTCCTCACGGATTATTTATTTTTTTAAGTCCTTTGACTCTTGTTTTGGTCGAGTTTCGGGCGAGACCAAAAGTAAACACATGTGTTGACTCCCTCTGTACCTCAACTCACTTTTATGACTGTTAAAAAAAAAAAAACCCAACAAACATAACTATATTTATTTCTGCACACAAGATATGTGCTCTCCATGGTGTGTGCACAAGGAAAGCCAGCCTCCTGCCCCAGGGCAAGCTGATGGAGCTGGCTGAAGGGTGTCCAGTCATGCCAGAAATTTTCTCTGAGCCAACCGCCCCAGACCAGACCCTCAGGGACCCAGTCATCCAGGTGAGGTTACCAAGCCCCTGGGGAAAAGGTCATCAAGCTGTCTTCTGAGCATCCTGCCCCACAGGCAGAGCGGAATCCTCATGCATGTAAATCAAAAGTGGTGAAGCACTCTTCCACTGCAGTGCGCACATATGGAACCCAAATAAATGATTTAAGAAAATAGCTTCATAAGAAAATGTAATTCCTCATGATTAAGTAAAATGCCATCTAGTTAATCCTTCCTTAAGCTTTGATTGAGGGGGGGGAAATTACTTGCAGATGTCTCAGCATCCCATAGGGAAAGCACAGTGTAATGAGATGGTCACCAAGTGGAAGGATTTTGGGTGCAAGGTCAGAGTCAAGGTGGCTGAGGAACCAGACAGCCCAAGCATGCCCTGTGGCCATCTTTGGCCAGTGGGTTGAATATTGGCTCAAAGAATTTATCCAGCCCACAAGAGATCCACGAGGTAGGGCTGGCAGGACAGGCTGCCGGGCATGCTGGTCCCACATGGTTCGTCCATGGTCCCATGGATGCCTCCAGGATGGCGCGTGCTCCAACAATGCCCAATAGCAATGGTCAGGGCTCACCCAGAGTCATAAGACTGGTGCTTCTTTGTAAGCGTCATTTCATCCAATCCCCACAGGGGTGTTCAGGCTAAGCACAATTTTAAAAATTTATTTGCAAGAGAGACAGAGGGCAAGCATTGGTACGCCAGGGCCTCCTGCCATCAAAAATGAACTTCAGATGCATGTGCCACTTTGCGCATCTAGGTTTATGTAGGTACTGAGGAATCAAATACAGGCTGTCAGGCTTTGCAAGCAAGCACCTTTAACCATTGAGCCATCTATCTCTCCAATCCCCCCCAGGAGTAAGATTTTTGTTGTTGTTTTGTTTTTTTGTTTTGTGTTTGTTGTTGTTTAGGAGATTTTTGTTTTGCTTTTTGTTTGGTTGGCTTGGTTTTTCGAGGTAGGTTCTCACTCTAGCCCAGACTGACCTGGAGTTCACTGTGTAGTCTCAGGGTGGCCTCGGACTCATGGCGGTCCTCCTACCTCTGCCACACCTGGCTTTATTGTATGTGGGTTTTTTTTTTTAAGATTTTTTTAACTTAAAATTTTTTTTTTATTTGTTCATTAATTTGACAGAGAAAGAGAGAGAGAATGGGCACACCAGGGCCTCCAGCCACTCACTGCAAACAAACTCCAGACTCATGTGTCACCTTGTGCCATCTGGCTTACGTGGATCCTGGGAAATAAACCTGGGTCCTTTGGCTTTGTAAGCAAGTGCCTTAACTGTTAAGCCATCTCTCCAGCCCTATTGTGTGTTGTTTGAGACAGTGTCTTGCTAAGTTATCCAAGTTGGCTTTGAACTCACTATGTAGCCTATGCAGGCCATGAACCAGTAACTGTCCTGCCTCAGTATCCCGAGTAGTTTGCATAATAGATCTGTGCCACAGCCTGGCTCCTCTCTCGTGCTCTATCAAACTTAGGCATCTCCTTTCTAATGCCGGCCAAGCCCTGCACCGCTGAACTATGTCCTCAGCCCACACCAGCGTCTCATCTTCTTTTTTTGGTTTGTTTGTTTTGTTTTTTGTTTTTCAAGGTAGGGTCTCACTCTAGCTCAGGCTGACCTGGAGTTCACTATATAGTCTCAGTGTGGCCTTGAACTCACAGCGATCCTCCTACCTCTGCCTCCTGAGTGCTAGGATTAAAGGTATATGCCACCACATCCAGCTCTCATCTTTGTTAATAAAAGTTGCTCCTATAAGTCTTTGAGATCTGGGAAGTCTAATTAACTAGCCCCTTGCATCATATAGTTAATTTCTTTTTCAAAATATTGGTGGACAAATAACCTAAATAGTCAAAGGGTACAAAAACAGTAACCCTACTTTTCACCACAGGAGATGGATTCCAAGACCCCGCCCCCACAGAGTCCTGACACCACCGAGTCTACTACCAAACCCTGGGACTTCTCTAATCTATACGGATGCCCGCCTTGCGTGATCCTACCTCATCGTTTTGATTGTATGTTTTCTCTTGTTGTTTATTCATTTTAGAGCTTAGGATTGCACCCAGAGCTTTGACTGAGTGCTCTACCACCGGGCTCCATCCCCACACACCTTTTATTGGCATGGGGATTAAAACCAGGCCTTACAATGCCAACCACATGCTCTTCCACAAACTATACCTGCGGCCCTGTAATGGCTATTAAACTACTTTTTTTTTCAGGAAAGAAAAAGAAGGCAAGCAGCAAGAGAACAGAACTAGACATAAAAGAGGAAAAGCCCACCTTGACCAGACCTTGTCCCCATCACTCCACTGAATCAAATCCTTGATGGCCTCTTCAAGGAGCGATTCCCAGTGCAGTAGCCTCCCTTGTCCTCCATTTTGCTCTCTGTGGTTTCAATTACACTATATTAAATATTAAATGGGAGCTGGAGAGATGGCTTAGCGGTTAAGGCGCTTGCCTGGCAAAGCCAAAGGACCTCAGTTCGATTCCCCAGTACCCACGTAGGCCAGATGCACAAGGTGGTGCATGCGTCTGGAGTTCATCTGCAGTGGCTGGAAGCCCTGGTGTGCCCATCCTCTCCCTCCCTCTCTCCGTCTCTCCCTCCCTCCCTCCCTCCCTCTCTCTCTCTCTCTCTCTCTCTCTTCCTCTTTCCCTCTGTCAAATAAATAAAAATAAAATATTTTTTAAATATATATTAAATGGGGGTTGGCTTAGCAGTTAAGGCATTTGCCTGTGAAGCCTAAAGACCCAGGTTCAATTCTCTAGTACCCACGTAAGCCAGATACATATAATGGCGCCATGTATCTGGAGTTCATCTGCAGTAGCTACAGAGCCTGGTGCACCCATCCTGTATGTCTGTCCTTCTCTCTCTTGCTCATAAATAATAAAGAAAGAAAGAAAATATTTTTTAACATATTAAATAGAACATTCCAGAAAAGAACAATCCATGTTTTGAATAACTTTTATTGCATAATATAGATATAATTTTTTTATCTTACTATTAGTTATTGCTATTAATCTCTTACGATGAGTAATTTATAAATTAATCTTATCATAAGTATGTGTACAAGAAGAAAAGCTGCATATGTAGAGCTCCATGTTGGACAGTTTCACGTGTCCACAGAAGGTCTTGGGACAAATCACCCACGGACAAGGGGCATTTCTGGATTCATTCAACACATCTGCCTTCTTAATATAGCTGCCTGGAGGAATGCCTGGGAAGATGGCTCAGCAGTTAAAGGTCTTTGTTTGTAAAGCCTACAGGCCCAGGTTCAATTCCTAAGCCGTCCATGTAAGCCTGAAGCAAAAGGTGGCACAAGGCTGGAGAGATTGCTCAGCAGTTCAGGTGCTTGCCGGCAAAGGCTTATAACTCAGGTTCCGTTTCCCAGGGCCCACAGAGAGCCAGATGCACAAGGTGGCCCACGTGTCTGGAGTCCGTTTGCAGCAGCTGGAGGCCTTCATGTGCCCATTCTTTCCCTCCCTCCTCTCTCTCTCTCTCTCTCTCAAATGAATAAAGCATTTTTTTTAAGTGGCACAAGTATGCCAGGCGTGGTGGCACACACCTTTAATCCCAGCACTCTGAAGGCAGAGGTAGGAGGATCTCCATGAGTTTGAGGCCACCTTGAGACTACATAGTGAATTTCAGGTCAGACTGAGCTAGAGCAAAACCCCACCTCAAAAAAATAAAACAAACAAACAAAAAAAAAAGTGGGGACTGGAGAGATGGCTTAGCAGTTAAGTGCTTGTCTGTGAAGCCTAAGGACCCTGGTTCGAGGCTCGATTCCCCAGGACCCACATTAGCCAGATGCACAAGGGGGCACAAGTGTCTGGAGTTCATTTGCAGTGGCTGGAAGCCCTGGCGCGCCCATTCCCTGTCTATCTGTCTCTTTCTCTCCCTTTCTCTCTGTCACTTTCAAATAAATAAATAAATAATGAACAAAAAAATTATTAAAAAAAAAGTGGCACAAGTGCCAGGCATGGTGGTGCATACCTTTAATCCCAGCACTCAAGAGGCAGAGGTAGGACGATCGCTGTGAGTTCAAGGCCACCCTGAGACAAAGAGTGAATTCTAGGTCAGCCTGAGCTAGAGTGAGGCCCTACCTAAAAAAAAAAAAAAAAAAAAAAACTTTTAAAAAGTGGCAAGTGCGGGCTGGAGAGATGGCTTAGCGGTTAAGCGCTCGCCTGTGAAGCCTAAGGACCCCGGTTCGAGGCTCGGTTCCCCAGGTCCCACGTTAGCCAGATGCACAAGGGGGCGCACGCGTCTGGAGTTCGTTTGCAGTGGCTGGAAGCCCTGGCGCGCCCATTCTCTCTCTCTCCCTCTATCTGTCTTTCTCTCTGTGTGTGTTGCTCTCAAATAAATAAATAAAAAATGAACAAAAAAAAATTTTTTTAAAAAGTGGCAAGTGTCTGGTTTTCATGCTTTTGCATCAGCAAGTGACCCTGGTATACACACATATACACACACAAATAATTAGTAACTACATATTTATATTTATGTATGTTTCAGTTGGGTTTGTGGACTCATCTCCTGGCTTTCTTCCTAACTCACAAGCCACCCTCTCATGAGCCTGAGTCACTAACGTCCTGAAGTGAGGGCTACATTTGAATTACAGGCTACCAAAAATGTCACTGTCAAGACATATGCAGCACAGATGTTCCTGTGACTTGGATCAGAAAATGCCCCCCACGGGCTCCTGTGTTCAATGCTTGGTCCCCAACTGATGGCTCGATTTTAGGAGACGCTGGAAATCTTTGGAGGTGGGACCTAGCTGGAGGGAAGTGGGTCACCAGGAGTGGATCCTGAGAAGTATCTTGTCTCTGGCTACTTCCTGTTTCTACTTTCTCCACCAGGTGTTCCTGGCACCCTCGAGTTCTGCCCAGAGGTCATGGAGCCAAATCACCAGCAATTGAGCCCGCTGAAACCATGGTCCCAAATAAACCTTTCCTCTCTTAAGTTTCTCTCCCTCTCTCTCTCTCTGGAATTTTAGATTGGCATTGTCGGTTAGCCCCATGTATTACAGGAGCAAAATTAAATGGATAATTATTCATTATAAAGAAATCACCTTCAGGAGAAACCAAAGTTAAAATAATCATCTAAAACATAAATCTGGTTCTTAGTTTTAATTAATTATCTTTAACGGGACCAGCACAAAGGCATGCTAACTCATACCACTGCAATAAAAGAGAAAGGCGCTTCTTGTTTTTGTCTTAATTGTCCAACAAAATCAGCATTCCTAAAATATTTCATGTTTAAATCTCGGCTGAGGTTCAAGTTAGGTTTCCCCGTGGAACAAGAAGATAGCTCCTGAGAATTGGAGCAAAACGGCCTGTAAATGAACTAAGACAGCCTGCGCCGCAAACATCTTTGTGAAGTGTTCATATTTTATCAGCCAAACTGAGCTCCAGCAAACCATCCCACGTCTAAGAAATGCAGGGAGCACGGCGAGCAGCTCGTGATCCGTCCGCGCAACCTTCTGTTTCTTGCGCGGCCTGATCTAAACTGACCTGGCAGGCGCTGCATCACCCCCGGCTCGCCTGTCAGCAGAGGGACGCGCGGTGCCCATCACTGCCGCGATGCCAGCGCGCGGCTGCCACTCACCAGCAGGGGGAGCGCGCCGGGCAAAAGCGCGCGGGAGCCGGCGCGGGACGCAGACCGCGGTCCCCGAGCCCGGGGAGACGCGGCGCCGCTCACGTGAACGACGCTGCCGCCCGGGCATCGCCGCCTGCGTCTCCTCCTTCTGAGGCCCCCAGTCGTAGAATGGCACATTCAATGACATCATAATAGTTAAGTCATCAACACCAAATCTTTCTCAAGCCTTTCCAGTAAGCCCGAACAGGATTAGCAGTATTGGTTGTGCTCTTTTTCTTTTTGGTTTTTTCGAGGTAGGGTCTCACTCTAGCTCAGGCTGACCGGGAATTCACTATGTAGTCTCAGGGTGGCCTCGAACTCACTTCACCCTCCTACCTCTGCCTCCCGAGTGCTGGGATTAAAGGCGAGCGCCACCGCGCCCAGCTGTGGTGTGTGTGTGTATATCTCGATTAGATATAGATAGATAGTATAGATATAGATGATATAGATTTAGATTTAGATTAGATATAGATATAGATTTAGATTAGATATAGATTAGATTTGGATATGGCTGTGGATATGGATATGGATATAGATATAGATATAGATATAGATATAGATATAGATATAGATATAGATATAGATATAGATATAGATATAGATATAGATATAGATATAGATATCGATAGATATAGATATCTCACGCTGTAGCCCCGGCTGGCCTGGAACTCACTAAGCAGCCCATGGTATTCAGGAACCAGTGATCCTCCTGCCTCAGCTACCCCAATGCTGTATTACAGATGTGTCCCATGATACCCATAGAGAATGAAAACTATTTTAAAAGCAATGTGCCAAACTCTACTCCTGAAGAAGCTTCAGTTCATAGTTTATTAGGCCTGAATATTTTCTAAGTAGGCTAAACTATAAGTCAGAAAGTGCCTGAATGTACAAGGAAAACAATTATCTAGGCTGGAGATACGGCTCATCCGTTAAGGTGCTTGCCCACAAAGCTGAAGGACCCAGGTTCAATTCCCCAGTACCCACATATAAGGCCGGATGCACAAGAACTGCATACATTTGGAGTTCCCTTGCAATGGCTTGAGGCCCTGGCTTACCCATCCCCCCGCCCTGCCCATCTATTTCTGTCTCTATCTGTGTCTGTGTCTTTCTCTCTCAAAAATAAATAATTTTTTAAAAATTATCCATCAGGCCAGGCATGGTGGTACACGCCTTTAATCCCAGCACTTGAGAGGCAGAGGTAGGAGGTTCACTATGAGTTTGAGGCCACCCTCAGATTACACAGTAAATTCCAGGTCAGCCTGGGCTAGAATGAGACCCTACCTTGAAAAACTAAAACAAATAGATTAGATAGATAGATAGATAGATAGATAGATAGATAGATAGATAGATAGATAGAGATAGAGATATATCAGTATTTAACATAAATTCAAGCAATTGACCCAAGTTATATATCACATTTGTTACTAAGTAAGATTAACAAAAACCCAATAAGCAATGAAACATAAATATTATTCTACATTTGTTTTAGAAAAAAATGCTTTGTAAAGATAATTTTTAAACAATGAAAGTTACAAAAGGAAACCAAATATGGTGGTACATACTTACAATCCCAGGACTTGGGAAGTTGAGGCAGGAGGATCACAAGTTTCAGGCAAGCCTGGGCTGCATAGCAAGATTATCTCACAAGGAAAGAAGGAAGGAAAGAAGGAAGGAAGGAAGGAAGAAAAGAAGCAGGAGGGAGGGATAGAAGAAGGAAGGAAGGAAGACAGAGGATAGGAGGGGGAAGAAAAGGCCATCTTTCCTAATGACCCAGTGTAGAAAAGCATATTTATTCCTTTTAATCACGGTCATCTTAACAATTGCAGCCAAAGTGGCTGTAGTCTCTATACCTGAAACTTTCTCACACTTCTTTGTGTACCAAATATCACATTTTTCATATCTTTCTGTCCTGTGTTTTCTCTTTCATGTAAATTTGAATAAGAGCAGCTAAGAGATTTCACATCACAGGTTCAGTGCTACTCTATCTTGAAATATCCTCCACCAAACACATTAGATCGTTAGCTTTAGATTGAACCTCGCTCAAGTTCTTGGGACACGGGCAGAGTGTGGTCAGTTTCTTTGCCCCAGCATCACATGAGCTGCCCCTCGCCTGGCTCCTCAGAGTCCTTGCTCCCCTCTGAAACCTCACGAGCTGGGCCTCAAAGTCTACATTTCCCTTAGCCTCTTGTCTCCCAAACTCCCACCAGAATGGTCCGTTGAGTTCTGCAGACAACACTGTAAAGCTTCTCTGGTCCAAAGTTCCAGATCTTCCACACTCCTCCTGCAAACCCGTTCCAAAAGCCTGAGGATCGCACGGTCAGGGTCATCATGGCAACAACTCCACTTCTGAGGAGCAGCTGTCCGAATCAGCGCCCTCTCCTTGCTGTGACCAGCGCCCTGCCCCACGCAGCTAGGGCAGGGAAGAATTTAGTTATGTTCACGCTTCCAGAAGGCAGAGCCCATGGTGACAAGAAAGGGATGTGGAGCTTGGGCAGGAAGTCAGTGTCACATCACCATACAAGCTCAAGGCCAGTTTGGACAAAGCAAGACCCTGTCTCCCCCAAAAAATATGTAAGAGCCGGGCATGGTGGCGCATGCCTTTAATCCCAGCACTCAGGAGGCAGAGGTAGGAGGATCGCCATGAGTTCAAGGTTAGGGCTAGGAAGCCGGGGCTGTGTGCATGCTGGGGGCACATTTCCCACTGAGCTCGCCCCTCAGCCCACAGATTCCACTTCTTAGCACTGCGAGATCTTCCTTCCACAAGAAACAACACACACACAATAGCATGCAGTTTCTACCACAGTCAAAAACTTCTATTTACTGTTCTTTTTCCTTGTAAGAAAGCTGAGAGTTCCTGTGTCTCATCTGCCAACACATTCAGCATGAAGAAGGACTATGTTTCTATCCAACCAGTGAGATAAGCTTCTATAGCGGATGGATTGCTGTTAAGGGGATGCTATTAAGCCCCAGTCAAAAAGTACACAGAATCAGCCGGGCGTGGTGGCGCACGCCTTTAATCCCAGCACTTGGGAGGCAGAGGTAGGAGGATCGCTGTGAGTTCAAGGCCACCCTGAGACTCCATAGTGAATTCCAGGTCAGCCTGGGCTAGAGTGAAACCCTACCTCGAAAAGCCATAAAAAAAAAAAGTACACAGAGCCCAGTGTGGTGGCGCACACCTTTAATCCCAGCACGCAGGAGGCAGAGGTAGGGGATCACCATGAGTTCGAGGCCACCTGAGACTGTACATAGTGAATTCCAGGTCAGCCTGGGCTACAGTGAGACCCTACATAGAAAAGAATATAGAGTACACAAAGAGGGTGGAATCCAGGCCGTGAAAATGGTCAGATGGACAGAGAGAGAGAAGATGAACAAGATGACAGGACCATTGTGTAATTTCCCCAAGTCCCCTCATAGAACAGGGTGGGAGGGTTGGAGAGATGGCTTAGCAATTAAGGTGTTTTCCTGTGATGCCTAAGGACCCAGGTTCCATTCCCCAATACCCATGTAAGCCAGATGCACAAGGTGGCTCACGCACCTGGAGTTTGTTTGCAGCAGCTGAAAGCCCTGGCATGCCCATTCTCTCTCTCTCCCCCTCTTTCTTTCTCTAATAAATAAAATTAAGTTAAAAGTTGAAAAAAAAGAACAGGAGATCAAATAAAAGTGAAGAAAGACCCCACTGGTGCCATCAGCAACCACAGCAGGTCACAAAGAATCGCCAACATCTTAATACCAGTGAGCGGCCCAAAGCATGGAGGACGTCCAGGAACGATGACAGGCCGGGTACAGGGTCCAAAGTCCTACGTGCTGGAGCCAAGGGGCTGGCAGCTGAAAGGAAGGGCCTGCCCCAGGCGGGGATCTCGACCCAGCAGGCAGAACGGGGGCAGCCTCGCCACCAGGCCCATCAGGGACAACCAGCAAGGCACCTTTGCTGACAGCTCAGCTCATACTAGGGAGGACTGCTGAGAGCTGCTGCAGTCAGGGAGGTGGAAGGGTAGGTTGAGAAAGAAATGTTTAAAAAGCTCAGTTCAGGGGACTGGAGAGATTGCTTAGTGGTTAAGGCCCTTGCCTCCAAAGTCTAAAGACCCAGGTTCAAGTCCCACATAAGTCAGATGCACATGGTGGTACATGCATCTGGAGTTGATTTGCAGTGGCTAGAGGTCCTGGTGTGCGCTCGCTCACTCTCTCTTGCCCTCTCTCCCTCTCCCTCCCTCCCCCTCTCCTTCTCCCTCTCTCTCTCTCTCTCTCTCTCTTACACACACACACACAAATAAACAAATAAACTATTTTAAAATATTTTTGTTGACTTATTTATTGGAGTGGGAGAGAGAGAAAGAGAGACAAACAGACAGAGAAAGAGAGACAAACAGACAGAGAAAGAGGCAGACGCAGAGAGAGTGTGGCCATGCCAGGGCCTCCCGACACTGTAAATAAACTCTGGATGCACATGCCACTTTCTACATCTGGGCTTTACATGATACTGGGGAACGGGACCCCACCCATCAAGCTTTGCAAGCAGCACCTCAAAGGCTCAGTCCCCAGCATGGGGGTGGGAGCAAGGGAACGGATATTCACACAGAAGTAGGGAAGACCAGAGAAAGCAGATGTCAGGAGCATTGCAGAGCTGGAAACACAAGGGCCACAGCGTGTGAAACTTGATGGTAAATTTGGAAAAGAAACAGAGATATCATAGCCCATCTTAGCCAAGTCACCTCCACAGGAACTTTCTCCTAAGAGTATGACTTCAGCCAGGATCCAAAATCAAAAGCCTGGCTGTTCCCAAGGCTAGTGGTGGGCTTTTTCCTCTTTTCTGGCTCCTGGGCTGTTTATGTCCCAGCATCTGAGGTTTCTGCCACCAGTAGTAAGGTTTTGGCCTACCTTCCCTTAAGCTGCCCATCTTGATGTGAGCTGCCCTGTGCTGTGCCCTCTGTGGACTGAGTCCTTGGAGCCCATGAACCAAACTAAACCCTTCCTCCCTCAGGTATATGTCACAAAGACAAAAAGGTCTAAGACAGGGTAGAGGCCTAAGTGTGGGACAAAAGACACCTAAATATCAACACCCTGGCACAGGGAGCGAGAGTCCAAGCAGATTGAAAAGAGAGACTGTACAAGGGGCAGAGGCGGCAGTGAAATGGGAGATCTGTTGCACGTGGAGGGACTAAGCAAATATACAGATATAGTTAAGGACTAAACCTAGTTTTCATGGCTGGGGAAAGAGACACAAAAACAGAGCAAGTTAGAATGAAGTCAGAACAGACATTACTAACATGACTCATAGATACATGATAAATGATCTTAGATTGGATGCATGTGTGGAAGATCAGATAGTTGGATGGATGGGTGGGTGGGTGGGTGGGTGGGTGGGTGGGTGGATGGATGGATGGATGGATGGATGGATGGATGGATGGATGGATAGATAGATAGATAGATAGATAGATAGATAGATAGATGGGAGGGTGGGTAGGAGAGATGGCTGGATGGCAGGCATCCTGAAGACACTACACTAATCAGTGAATGAATCTCTTGATGGATTCATTTTATTGGAAGGTGATGAGAAGGAAGACTTGAGGCCTCAATGAAAAAAGTGGATCATTAGCCGGGCGTGGTGGCACACGCCTTTAACCCCAGCACTCGGGAGGCAGAGGTAGGAGGATCGCCGTGAGTTCGGGGCCACTCTGAGACTACATAGGTGAATTCCAGGTCAGCCTGGGCTAGAGTGAGACCCTACCTCAAAAAAGAAAAAGAAAGGAAGGAAGGAGGGAAGAGAGAAAAAGTGGGTCATTAGAAACAGTGAGAAGCATGGCTAATGCACTCCTTGACTTAAAATTCTTGATTTCTAAACAAGGAGCCCCCATTTTTATTTTACACTATGCCTTAAAATTATGTGGCCTGTAGAGTCTCCTCTATAAAGTGAGTGAGATAACGCTGTAGCCATTGGATTATCAGGACGTTTAAAGGTGGAAATGCCTGTAGACCTCAGGGTTTTGACACAAAGCCCTCAGTAAATGGAAAACATTGTTGTCACCATTATTATTATTATTAACCCTTCAGGAAGAAGACGAGAGGGCTGACACAGCCAGTGAAGACAGAGAAAGGAAGCAAAGGTTGGAGGGGACACGCCAGCCTTGTGGATGACAACGAGGGAGCAGCAGAGACAGTGGGTCAGGCAGGGGCCTCACCTGGCTGAAGCCAGTGGAAGCCGCAGGGAGATGTAAAACTATTGCTGCTGTCCTCAAGACTGGGCTGTTCTGTTCAAGCTTGTTTACTTGGTTTGGATTTTTTTTTGTGTTGAGTGATTTTTTTAAATTTTATTATTTGCACATGTGTGTATATACGTGGGGGGTGGGTACCCCAGGCCCTATTGCCACCATAAATGAACTCCAAACACATGCAACACTTTTTTTTTAATTATTTATTTATTTATTTGAGAGCAACAGACACAGAGAGAAAGACAGATAGAGGGAGAGAGAAAGAATGGGTGCGCCAGGGCTTCCAGCCTCTGCAAACAAACTCCAGACGCGTGCGTCCCCTTGTGCATCTGGCTAACGTGGGACCTGGGGAACCGAGCCTCGAACCAGGGTCCTTAGGCTTCACCTGCAAGCGTTTAACCGCTAAGCCATCTCTCCAGCCCACATGCAACACTTTTTGTGCCCAGCTATGTGGGTACTATGGAATAGAACCTGAGCCTTCAGACTTTACAAGCAGATGGGGTTATTGTTTGTGTTTTTTCATTATTTATTTGAGAGATAGAAATAGGCAGAGAGAGAGAAAGAATGAGTGTGTGAGATCCTCAAGCCACTGCAAACAAACTCCAGAAGCATGTGCCCTTTGTGCAACTGGCTTATGTGGGTGCTAGGGAATTGAACCTGGCTCCTTTAGCTTTGCAGGCAAGTACCTTAACCCCTAAGCCATCTCTCCAGCCCCAGGCAAGTAATTTTTAGCACTAAGCCATCTCCCCAGCCTTGCCCCCCCAACATACACACAGACACTTTTTTTGAGACAGGGTCTCATGTAGCTTAGGCTGGCCTTGAACTCACTACATAGCCAAGGTTCGTGACTGGTTTTATGCACTGTGGGAGATCAGACCTAAGGCTTCATGGATGCTAGGCAAACAGTCTACCAACTGAGCTACAGCCCCAACCTGCACAGGGGTGTTTCTAAGATAATATGCCTTCTACATCCCTATCCTAATGTGGGCCTTTCCTCTAAGTAGAGGTCCACTGTCACTTCTGCGTAGGTCGTGGCTGACTTAGAACATGGTGCCTGAAGTGTAACCTGTCACATGTGGCCTCTGGTTCTGAGGAAGCCACGAAAGCCAGTCTGAGAAAACCTGGGACCACGCTTTAGCAAACTATCCAGGGATAGTTGTTATCCATAATAAATTCCCATTACTAACCTGTCATAGTAACTAGAAGCCTGAAGTTTCATTACAAGGCTAAATAAGCAAATGTTAGAATAATTACTAATGCAAACAAAAGGAAGGGTTGAACCATTAGTCACTTTCTATAACCAAAAATGGTCAAATATTAGTAACTGCATATGAGCCACTGCATTTCCTGTGATATAGGAAGCTATTAAAAGGCAACACTCAAGCCAGGCATGGTGGTTCACGTCTTGAATCCCAGCATTTGGGAGACAGAGGTAGGAGAATCACTATGAGTTTGAGGCCAACCTGGAACTGCAGAGTGAGTGCCAGGTTAACCTGGGCTAGAGTGAGACCTTACTTTGAAAAACAAAACAAGCAACACTGCATGGCATGATGGTGCAGCTTAATCCTAGGACTCAGCTGGGCGTGGTGGCACACACCTTTAATCTCAGCACTTGGAAAGCAGAGGCAGGAGGATTGCCATGAGTTCAAGACCACCTTGAGCCTACATAGTGAATTCCAGATCAGCCTGGGCTAGTCTAGAGCAAGTTCCTACCTCAAAAAAACAAAGCGAAACAAACAAAAAAAAAATGTCCTAAGACTCATCTGAGGCAGGAGGATCACAAATTTGGGCTCAGCTTGGACTACAAAGAGAGCGCTTGTCTCAAAAAAAAAAATTAAGAACACCAAAAACATGAGAGCAGCATAAAATAACACTATTCATTAAAACTAAATTTCAAAGAGCCGGGCGTGGTGGTGCATGCCTTTAATCCCAGCACTCGGGATGCAGAGGTAGGAGGATCACCGTGAGCTTGAGGCCACCCTGAGAATGCAGGGTGAATTCCAAGTCAGCCTGGACTAGAGTGAGACCCCGCATCGAAAAAAACAAACAAACAATAAATAAATAAATTTAAGAATCCAATTTTGGGAATTCTAAAAGGCTTCACTTATTATTCTTATTCTTATGATCACAGACTAGTAAACAAATAATCAATTTGTGAAGGGGAAAGTGGAGGAGGGAATGGAATGATCATGGTTTGCTGTCTAAAAAAGTTAAAAGATAATAATCAGTTTCTTAAGCAATGTAATTCGGGAAGCAAACACTCCACAGAAGACATCTACAAGAATGGGACAAGAGGGGGAGGAAGTGAGCGGGCACCCCAGTCATTGAGCTGGCTGAGGAACATGTGCGCAGGAGAGAAGCAAACACGACAATAAAGATATTTTTATGTTTGACGTACAGGCAGGTTACAGCTCACACTTGGTAATACAAAAATGGGAATTTACTAAAATGTGGATTTCACTTGATAAAAAAAAAAAAAAACAGCAAATTAGTGACTGGGTAATTCCCCTGTTTATTATTTATTGAACTAATAAGAAATGTACAAAGAAATGAGACAGAAGGCTTTAAAACCTATTGGAAGCCTCTTTGTGGAATCCAGCCAATCAGCTCTTCCTCGCAGTTCTAACTCATGATATAAAAGCCCTCTGGAGCATTCAGATGGGCTCTTTTTAAATATCCACAGCTGCTTGACACCAGGATGCCATGATGGGATGGGTTAAATGCCTACCAACAGATACAAGGCCCCCAGCACTTTTAATTCTTTAATCTGTTTCATTCTCGATCTAATGATATACTTAGGATAGGATGGGGGACTGGCGGATGGATTTTCATCTTCCCCTCCCCAAAGAATGTTAGCAGATGCTGAGGATGACAACTAAGGTGTGAAAATCTATGGAAAGCACAGATAAAATGTCACCAAAGGGCTGGGGTCTGCTCTCAGAGTTCACCTGTCAGTCAGCAGCACAGGGGTCACCACATTCCATTTTCACTGGCTTCTACCACGAGATGACCCTGCCTGGATCCTCTTCCCCTTCTCCTCAGCGTCTGACTACTGGAGCTCCTGAATCTCGAGATCTCATCTCCTCTCACCTCCAAATACCAGAGCACTCTCAGCCAGGGCTGTGGCTTTCCTGTGGCTGTCGTTTGATAAGATAATTTCTCATGTGCCCCAGGCTGGCCTCTAACTTGGTGAAAATGGCAGCTCTGGGTAGTTAGAGGCTCCATCTTAAGAAATCAGTTTGAGGGCTGGAAAGATGACTTAGTGGCTAAGGGGCTTGCCTGCAAAGCCTAAGGACCCATGTTTGACTCTCCAGACCCCACTTAAGCCAGCGGCACAAAGGTGAGGCAAGCACAATGTCTCACATGGCCACTAGGAGGCACAAGCATCCAGAGTTTGATTGCAGTGACTAAGGCCCTGGCGCCACCACTCTCTCACTCACTGGGGCTCTCACTCTCACTGTCTCTAAAAGAAAGCACTGGGCTGGAGAGATGGCTTAGCAGTTAAGGCACATGCCTGAGAAGCCTAAGGACCCTGGTTCGATTCTGCAGGCCCCACATAAGCCAGATGCACATAGTGGCACATGCGTCTAGTGTTCATTTGCAGTAGCTAGAGGCCCTTGTGCGCCCATTCTCACACTTTCTCTCTCCCTCTCTCTGTCTCTAATAAATAAAAATAAAAATAAAAAATTATAGCCCAGCGTGGTGGCACACACCTTTAATCCCAGCACTTGGGAGGCAGAGGGAGGAGGATCACTGAGTTCAAGGCCACCCTGAATTCCAGGTCAGCCTGAGCCAGAGTGAAACCCTACCTCAAAAAAACAAAAAGAAGATAGCCGCCCGCCTCCCGCAGCCAACGTCCTTGCCGACGCCGCCCGGCACCGCCGCCATGGCCGACGTGGAGGACGGCGAGGAGACCTGCACCCTGTCCTCGCACTCCGGGAGCGCAGGCTCCAAGTCAGGCGCCGACAAAATGTTCTCGCTCAAGAAGTGGAACGCGGTGGCCATGTGGAGCTGGGACGTGGAGTGCGATACCTGCGCCATCTGCAGGGTGCAGGTGATGGATGCCTGCCTTAGATGTCAAGCTGAAAACAAACAAGAGGATTGCGTTGTGGTCTGGGGAGAATGTAATCATTCTTCCCACAACTGCTGCATGTCCTTGTGGGTGAAACAGAACAACCGCTGTCCCCTCTGCCAGCAGGATTGGGTGGTCCAAAGAATTGGCAAATGAGAGGCAGTAGAAGGCGTCCTGGTGTGGTGGATCTCGGCCCTCCTAGGTGTTGCTGTCAAGTGCCCCGCAATGCTAGAAGACTCTAGGGGCTTGTTCTTCAAAGAGAAAGTAATGGATCTGTGGTTCCCTGGACTCATCAGAGGCATGGTTTAGCATTTTCTCAGCTTAATGTTCAGAAATTCTATACTCAAGATCATTTATGAAAGATGGTCTTTCCTACCTCTGTTGTGTGTGTTATACACACTGGTTAGAGAACTCCAACAAATTGGACAACCTTTATCACTTACCTGTTGGTATGCTAGGGGCTGTAAAAGCAGTTGCATTCACAGAGGAACATTTGCATGCTTTTGCTTGATTTAAAAAAAAAAATTGCAGTGACAATAAAGAACAGTTTAAAACCCCAAAAAAAAAAAAAGAAATTCTAAAAGGAAACTGGTGGATGGTGAAAGGACATCCCATGTTCTCCTCTTGCCTTTGCACATGAACACACAGGCTCATGCATCTGCACACACACAACACATACACATGTGTACACTATGCACACATCACATCACAAATCACTCCACACACATGGCAAAAAAATTGTTTTCTAGATCAGGGCATGTTGGCACATGTCTATAATCCCAGCACTTGACAGACAGAAGAAGTAGGATCAGGAGTTCAGGTCATCCTCAACTACACAGTAAGTTCAAGGTCAGCTTGGGCTACCTGAGATCTTGTCTCAAAACAAAATAAAAAGATCTGTGTTCTGTCTTTCCATTCCACTCTTTACCTCCCCAACTTATATGCCCTATATCCTTTTAGAATTAAGACTAGGAACTTAGCCAGGCATAGTGGTGCACTCCTTTATTCCCAGAACTCAGAAGGCAGAGATAGGATTGCCATGAGTTCAAGGCCATCCTGAGACTACATAGTGAACTCCAGGTCAGCCTGAGCTAAAGTGAGACCTTACCTCAAAAAAAAAAAAAAAAAAAAAGAAAGAAAAAGAAAGAAAGAAAGAACTAGGAACTTAAACACACATGGTTAACTTACTGGGGAATTAGACCCTAGGCTTACAAGCCCTGTCTGTCTCTTTCTATATGTGTGTCTCTCTCCCCTCGTAAATATATAAATAAAAAGCTTTTCTAAGAGCTGTGTGTGTGGTAGCGCACACTTTTAATCCCAGCACTTGGGAGGTAAAAGTAGGAGGATTGCCGTGAGTTCGAGGCCACCCTGAGAATACATAGTGAATTCCAGGTCAGCCTGGACTAAAGTGAGACTCTACCTTGAAAAAAGACAAAAGTTTTTTAAAAGGCAAAATAAATTCAAAAACAAGTAAATAAATAAATTCATCTTCCTACAATGTATGTTTCTTGGCTAAATGAATAATGAGCCCATGCAGAGAGTACATTTGTTCTGCCTGAAAGTGGGCACAATAGTAACAAAGTTGTTAGAGAAATAAATCCCCGGCCCAGAGCTTTGGTGTTCCGATTATCAGCGCTTCAAAACCTAAGTTGTCACCCATGAGTGCTTCCAGCCAGGCCTGGATTCGTGGGGGGGGAAAGGCCACATAGACAACTTACGAGGGAATCGCCAGGCTTTCTCTACCAGTGCTGGGAAGTATCTGATGTCCTCATCAATGCCTTAGTTTTCCAATGATAAAGAAACACATAACATTTTGTCAAAAAATAAAAAGGCTGTGCAGCGTTCAACCAAAAGTGACCAAAACCTCCAGTGGTGAGAATATCAAACACAACTAAGCTATTTTTTAAAAAAAGAAAGTCAAAATAAGGAATAATGAACCAGACAAGAATAAAACATTAAGAGCAAAATAAATTTATACATAAGACAACTATTTTTTCAAAATTCTTGCTCGGCTTTGGATGCTCTGTTTGCCTGGGAGCTACAAACACATTCTTCACACATGCCGGGGTGGCTGTGAAAACTAGTCTGCATTCAGAGGCTTAACCCACAGTCCCAGCGCCCCGCCTGCCTGTGGCTGCAGCCGCCAGTCCTCGGGAGAGGCCAGGGGTGGAAATGCTAATGTTCTTCCCCTGCCATAGCTGGGAACCACAATCCCTACTGCTACTTAAAAAAAAAAAAAATGCAGTCCTAGGGACTTGTTTCAGAACCTTATTATGTGACAATTTGGAGGCAGAAAATGATGGAAGGGAATAGACACTCTTGTCCTGGGTAAGATCTATACTCTGGAGAAAAGGGTGACATGTGTGACTGCTGACACCGGACTCACTAAGGATTTACGGATTTATCAATCGGTGCCTCAGGCACTCGATTCTCCCCAAGGGGGTATTAACAATTCCAGCCAAACTAACATATTCTATTATGAACGGAAATGGTGCAGGAGTCAATCTTGCCACTGTGTACCACATCCAATTATGAAAAAAGTATGTCTGGCCGTTGGGGGAATATCTAGAATTAAAAGTTATTCAGCAAAAGAACTAGTCAGTTAAATGCATGCAGCTGAAACTGATGGGCATTTTTTATTCTTGAAACAGGATCTCACTACGTAGCCCAGGCTTGACTTAAACTTGCAATCTTCCTGCCTCAGCCTCCCAAGTGCTGGGCATACAGGTGGACAGCAACATACCTGGCTTCCAATAGACATTCTGTGGTTGTTGTTTTGTCCCTGGTAGCTTTGTGTGTAGTGTGGTGTGGTGTGTGTGGTGTGGTGTGTGTGGTGTGGGTGGTATCGGTGGTGTGGTGTGGGTGGTGTGGTGTGGTGTGGGTGGTGTGGTGTGGTGTGGTGTGATGTGGTGTGGTGTGTGTGGTGTGGGTGGTGTGGGTGG
>NC_059107.1:164799537-164887801 GCF_020740685.1 Jaculus jaculus | reverse complement strand
TCAATGCAGGGATTGTAACTCTGCTGCTTAAGACCTCACCATGGCTAGGGTAGGTCTAGCTAGCCCCCAAAGTCCAAAGCCCGACCCCAGCCCAGGCCCTGAGGAATGGCATCAGCCAAGACTGGACAGGAGACAGCAGATCAGGCAGCTGAGAGGCATCTGCACCCGCCTCTGCTGAGTTCCTGAAGCTAGCCTGGCATTGCCATCGTGTCCCCTTCTCCAAATGCCACCACATGAATACAATGAATAGCATTTAAATTCAAAATAGGTTCGCTTCTGAAACGCATGAAGAATTGCTCACTGCACTAAAGTTCAGATCAGCATGGAGCTGGGACTGGACCCCAAACCCCTGCTCTGCATGGGCCTCCATAGCCCATGTGCCACGGGACTCCGCGTCCCTGAGGTTTTATAATCACTGGCATTTGTTGAAGCTCCATGTGATCCAAACACCCTGGTGGTAAGATGTGAGGCTGGGCCTGGACGGCCTGAAAGCACACAGACCACAGAAGCTTGGAACAGACCCTCCCCAACGGCCCGAGACTCTGCCCTTGGCTGAGAACCAGACTGGTGCCTTGGAGATATGTTTGCTCTCAAGATGTCCACTTAAGAGACCATTTGTGACAAAACTGACAGTGTCACCTCATGACAGTGGATTTGCATTTTACATTTGAAAACAGTTAGGTCCATTTGATTTCCATGAAGAATCTCTGGGCAGACGGTTCTTTGCTGTGTGGGTGTGGTGGCAACACATCCTCACATCCCAGAAAGGTAATACATTCAGCGAAGACAATCAGTGCTAGCCCAGCAAGAAGCCAGGCATGGATTACACACCCGCTGCATGCCAGCCATTGTGGGAACAGAGAGAGGGCTGTCTTTTCTAACTTCTGAGAGACCACTCATCCCTGGCTATGGACTGGGCTTAGCAGGTGGCATGTAGGTATAGCAAGGGGTATTTCTGAGGTCAGGCATATTTTATGGGGAGCATCCATAAGCCCAGTGTACAATCTGGGCCTCACCAGCTGATTCAGGAGAACCCCAACACATGTTCTCTGGGACCTGATGCCTGGGTCCAGGCAGCATTCTCTGCTGTGGTTGACCCAGAGACCCACAGCCAAGACCACCTGGCAAGACAAGAGTGGCACTGTGAGCCACCAGCTTCCTGGCATGTGACATAACATATTTCTGGTCACAGCAGTTACAGGCACTGAATTTACAACGTATTCAGACTGGAAAATCCAAGATCACACTAACCTGAAAATCACGTTCAAGGCCACTGCCCATATTAGGACACAGAAGGGTAGAGGCAGGGCAACTGGGAGCCCCATGGGAGCCTTTGGTAGCACAGTGGCAAGTGATTTGTTTCCAACCAACTTGACTTAGGAGTGTGTAACCAGGTCAAAAATCTCTGAGTGTGGCGTAGGTCAGCCACAGCAAGGCTCTGGGAACCCTTCTCAGAAGCGAGATGTTGCCCTGCCTCTCTCAGGGCCTCACCCAGCAGGGCTGAGGACCCTATGGTCACCAACCCTACCTCTCAGACATCAAAGTGTGCAGAAAGAAATGCGCACAGGCACACATGCATGCACACACATGTGCACACACGCAGAAGTACCAGCAGCTCTGGGGTGATCTCTACGTGAGGGCCGCCTTATTTTGTCAACCCCTTGGTTGTTAATGGGCCACGGAGCATCATGCTACTTACGTCACACGGGTTTCGTGAATGAGATGGGATGCATTCTCTGTCTCGGAGCAGCAGGTTTCTAAGTGGGGCACTCACTGAAACCAAACCCGCAGAGGGAGATGGGGAAAAACTGAACCCCAGGCTCTGACTCTATAGGCCTTAGAGAACTGGAGAGTGGCACTTCTAACACGTCCTGGCCATGCTAATGCGCTGGGCCTGGCTCCAGGGCTGTTGTGAAAATGAGACCTCATCTCACCAAGGCAGAAGTCACACGGAGCCTGTGAGGCGCGGCTCGGGTCAGGCTGCTAGCGTTGCACCAACACCTCGGCACTGCCCCAGTGCTCAGCGCGCTCAAGCCCGTGTCAAGCACAGTTCCCCTTCCCAGCCTCTCATCAAGAGAAGGGGCTCCAGGCTTGGCACTAAGGTGGCGTTGTGGGCAAAGGTTCTATCATTTTTCTTCCTAGACTAAGGTTAAACACCCAGGACTGGCTGAGTTACAGGGACTCAGAACCTCAAAGGTTTCCCATAACAGCCACAAGCCACAGGGTGTAACACCCTTCTGGAAAACTCAGGAGGCTCCTTGAAGAACCATCCTTCCACCCAAGGAGGATGGCCCACAAGACCCACCAGGGGAGAACATGGGCCCCAACCTGCTTTCTCCCCACCCCGGAGATGAGGTCAGCAGCTAGGCCCAGGGAGCTTCCCCTACGTGGTTCCGCAGAAAGCTGCCTCTGCCTTTTCGCCGGGAAGCAGAGATACCATCAGACATTTTGATCATTTCTATTTTTGTTTCTACACTTCAATTTTGGCAGTACTCTCTTGGGAGCGGGGGGGAAACACATTTTTCTCTACCATTTTTAATCTTCTTTTATTTATCAAACTTCGCTCTGCTTTGAGTGGATTAAAACCGACTTGGACAGATTCTAGAAAAACAAACTCTTTTCAAACAAGACAAAGATTGAGTCTGGCCAACTGGTGATTTTGAATCCTCACTGAAGTAAGCCAGGGCAGCCAGCAGAAACAGCCTTCTACAGTCAGAGATGCCCGCTCTGGGAAATAGTGGGGATTCCCGAGACCACCAGCCTGAAACAGGCACCACTCTGGGGTCTCTCAAGAGCTCCAGGGGTGTCTCTGACTGTTGGCCACATACTGGCTGTGAGTGGGCCAGGAGCACAAGGTAGACCACATAGCCCGGCTTTGTTCCACAATCACTGTCAAGTGGTGGGCATGTATTGCCCACCCTGAGGCAGAGGACACTAGTTATTTGGGCAAAATGGCTATTAGGAAAATCATAGAAGGGAAGTCAGAGACTTGGAACACTGGGCAAAATGGTGGCCATGACCTTGATTAGGAAGATATGTTTCAGTGGACAGATGGAAATGCTGGAGAAGGTGGGGAAGGAACAGGGGAGACAGTCCACAAGCATAAAGGATCTCTCTAAGACTTGAAAATTGCTTTAGGCCTCATCACTTGGTAACACGGAGGCGGCTGAGGGGCTTCGCTCCTGTGGGAGCCTTTCTTATTGGGTGCCAGGCTGGCACTTCTTGGGCTGCTGTTTCCACTGAGAGAGAAAGGTCCAGGGTGGCTTTGCCCGGTGGGAAAATAGGCCCATGGCTGCTTTCCACAGCCTCCAGAGCTTCAGTATTTGACCAGGAAGCCTCATCAACTATGGCTTGTGCCCACCTCAACCGGACTGCACTAGACCCCCAAGCCACGCCGCATGTGTAAGCTACGCCCTGGCTGAGGTGCCCCAACCTGCCCAGGAGGAGAGCACACACTGGAAGTCAGGAGCTTCCTATCCGGGAAGCTGCTACTGATGTTGGCTCAGTGCCCATGCTGTCCCTCTCACACAGTTACGTTTCACCTCAAGGACTAGTGCTTGCACTTGGCAGGGACACAGGGGAAATGCTGACTGAGACACCAGATCACCCCTCCAAGGCGTGGGGAACTATGTGCAGGAGGGGCTGGAGGAATGGATAAGGCAGAAAAGTGCTACGGAAGGCTGCTGTCTGCTGGCATGAATTGGCTGCTGCCCTCCTGCCCTCACAGCCACTGTCATTCCCTCACGAGGCCTGAGCAAGATTGTGCCCATCACCATCACATCATGGATGACAGAGAAAGACAAACAGGACAGAAAAATAACAGACGGACTAGTTAGAGAGTAAAAGGAATCTGATGGAAGAGGGACAAGGCAGGGGGACAAAAGAAGGCAGTGGGAGGGGAATATAATGAAAACACATTATGTACATGTATGAAAAATATCAATAAAAAAGTTTCCATTAATAACAAATAATTAAGTAAAAAAGGAAGTTCTTCAGTAGGTCTTTACATTGCCCAAATGAGGGACCAGACCCACACACGCTCCTCGGCGGGAGTCTCACAGGAAGCAGCAAGTCTTCAAAGCTCCTGCTTAGTGTGCATTGGGACTCTGGCAATGTGGGCAAAACACACACGCCACCTCACACAGCTGGCGCCTGCTCTTCCCAAGCCCCGTGAGGAGGCTGCCGTGGCGTTGATGTAATTAACACTGTTCCCACCCTCCTGGTGCCACTGCTCATTTGAATGAGGCCCAAATTAGCATTTGTTGCAGAGGTCTGAATATTTCAATAAAACGGTACCTTGTCAGATGTTTCCTCACTGAAGGAGGCCCTGGCAAGCTTAGGACAGGCCTTGACATGAAGACGGGGGTCCTGGGATGGTCCCCAGGCAAAACACAGAGCCCTTCCACAAAATGGGCAAGTGACTCAGGGGGCCCCAGGTCCACAGCAGTGAAAACATAAAATCTGGTGTGGGGTTCCAGCAGTGTAAGGGGACCTCAGAAGAGTTCATTTTGGTCACGTGCAGTTGGAGTATCCAGAGGTCATTTAGGGTGAATGACATAGAAAGGGTCATTGGATCCGAAGCCTGTCAGGAAGGGGAGGATGTCAAGGACGTATATAATGCCATGAGATCCACTGGGAGGATGGCCCTGCAGCTCCACGCAGGATAGTACCGCTCAGCCTAGCAGAAGGATCCCTGAGAGGCTGGCCTCTGGAGAGCCCCTGCTGATCTTCCAGAGCACACAGGGGGCAGCAGGTGCAGATAACCCACTGGTATGGGACACATGGAGCCCACCCACCCCAAGGCTGCCAAGTATTTGGACCCCACGGAGTCTGAGTGGTTATGCAATCCCCATGGGACCAGCTGCAGGTCCGGCCCCTGCTTCCTTCTCCTATACCCTCGGTTCTTCTCTTAGGCTAGAATGAGGCCCCTGTAGCTATAAATGACCCTCCTCCAGCCTGGATCCCAGAGATGTCAGGGAGGGAGGGCTCTGTCTATAGACCTGTCAAGCTATACCACCACCTCCATAGCTCTCCTTGTCAGACCCTGGTCAGCAAGATCCAGCTCCAGGCAGATAGTGAGGAGCCTTCCTTGGCTCCTCTAAAGCTCCTTCCTCAGGAAGATGGCTGCACACCCAGTCTAGGCCAGCCCAAGGGGAAGCTGCCCTGGGCTGGAAACTCACAGCCCACCCTTCTGGGTGACATTTTCTCCAGCAAGTCGCCTGAAAGGTCGCATGCCCTACACTCAGGCCAGTTTCACAGCAATGATTACATTTTATGATCTTTTTATGAAGGGTTTTGTCTTTATGTTCCACAAATGTTATTGCAAAGATTGACTAGGGTTCTGCTTCAGCCCTGGCAAGGGACAGCCTTGGCAGATGGGGATATTGTAAGCACCAATGCCATTTACAGATCCTGGTTTTCAGAGGAGCCAAGGAAGGGGTCAGGTTTCTCAGGGCAGGTTTTATACACACAAGCTCCAGGCTCTAGGGAGGGTGTAAGGAGAAGCTGGGTGGGACTCAGATCCCACCGCTGTTCTCGCTGCCCACACCCAGGAAGGCCGCCTCACTGCCTACTCACCAGGGTCCTTCTCTGCAGAAAGGGCAAGGACAAGCAGCCCTACAGGCACTAAGGCAGAGATCACGGGACACATGCTGCACGTGGAGCCAAGCCCCAGCATCCCCATACACTTGCCTCGGTGCTCCAGAGAAGGGCTGAAGCTTGGGATCATTCTCCCAAAGTCCCTGCTTGTTCTCAGGCACTTGTCATGGACAGGGTCCCTGGAAATCTCATGAGCCCCTCTGCTGGCTCCTCACGTCCAGCTCTGTACAATGGCACAGGATGCTGCCCCCAGGATGGGAGCTACCTGGCAGGCTTCTGGTGAATAGCCACTTTGATCAAATGGGAAAACAAACCAGTAACAAGAGCAGGTCAAGTGCTCCTCTCGACGTCTGAAGGGAAGAGCCACGTCACCTGCTTCCCATCGCTCAGATGACCAGGCCCTGGGCTACTCCACAGGCAAAGAAGGAAGAATAGATGAATTATGAGAGGACTTCTCAGGGGAGGGCATTGTGTGCCACTGTGCACATGTGGGCATCAGAGGCCAACCTCCAGGTGTTGGTCTTCACCGTCCACCTTATTTGAGACAGGGTCTCTCTTGTTTGTCACCGAGAAGGCCAGGCTAACTGGCTCATGAGTTTCTAAAGTGCCCTGTCTCCATCACCCATTGCCAAGACATGCCAGTATGACAGACACGTGCATCACTGCATTCCTGGCTGTACACGTGTGCAAGTGCCCTAACTGCCAAGCCATCTCTCCAACCCCTTGTAGGAGGATGCTAGTGTAGCAACATGAGGAGGCTGGAAAGAATAGAAACTGAGGCTGAGGTTCCAGATGGCACAGACCACTTGAGGTGACAAAAGACAAACTCAGGGTCAAGTCTACCCGGGAGCTTCTCGCTCTGAATGAGACCGTGGGGTTCAGTGGGAGCTGGGTCAAGCCGAAGGTTGAGATCAGGCTGGGTGACCAGGTGTACTTCTGCAAGGGGACAGCGCTTCTGGGTTCCAAGCGGATGGGAACAAATGGCCAATGGAGGGAGGGAGTCTTCCAAGTCTGGCCACTCTAGTCCCAGCCCCTTGATGCTTTCTGGAATTATCAGTCAGGTGTAGTCCTTCACCACCCATTGTAGACACTGTCCCAGGTGCTATCCCCTCTCCACCAACAGTTTCTTGTCAACAAAGACAAAGGCCATCTTTGTGACCTGTGTTGCCTCAGCCAGAAGAGCTTCAGCCTCCTCCACTGCTGGGCCTTGACCCAGGTCTGCAATCAGTGCAAGGTGCAGGCACAGCTTGGCATTGGCAGGTGCACTGAGGTGGGGCTGGGCAGCACCCAAAGCCCAGAATAGTAGCCCACCTGCGTGGGGATGCTATCTCCTATGCCAGAGCCAAGGGGTCTCTTCATATTGTGTCCCACTAAGTTGAGAAATCTTTAAGTTCCTGATATTTGCCCAGGCTCAGAACCCAGGGGAGCCCACTTGCCAACAGGGCCAGGATGTAACCTAGGGATGCCCCTCTCCTGATTCAGGATCACCTACAGCTGTCTTGACCCATCTCTTCTGTGAGCCCAAGCTCCCCTTGATCCTCAGGACCCAGACATCTCCCCGCCCTCAGCCCCACCACACTCTGACCAAGGTCTGATCCTGACCCTGGAAGGTTCAGAGTCTGGAAGAATCCCCATCTATCTCCCTACTGTCCAAGATCAGCTGAAACGTCACCTTCTGAAAGGAACCTTCCTTGACAAGCTGATCCCTGAAACCTACCTGACACATTCCAGCCCGACTCGAAATCCTCAGTGGCCATCTGGTGGCAGACAGCTACTGCCCAGTCAGTGACTTGGTAGCACCTCCTTTCTTGGGAGCAAGGTGTTCCCTGAGTGAGGGGCAGCGGGCTGCAAGAACTCAGGGACTCTCCCAAAACACCTCAGCCTTCTTCCTGATGACTAGCTGACACTCAGCCTCTCATCGTGTGCCTATTTTGAAACAAGTCCAGAAGGTGGGCAAGTCGTCTGATGAGTTACACCCACTAGAAAGTAACTCTGTCTCAGGAAAAGTCAACCCAGTCATTCTCTTTGTTCTATTCCAGGTGCCAAGAGGGAAATCAAAGAGATTTTCCTGCCCAAGCAATAGTCAGTGCCGTTCTGAGTCCTCCCGAGGCCCTACTCCCTCCTCAGAGCCGCCGTCTACAGAGGAGCCCGTGTCCTATTAGGGCGTCTTCCCCGCTTCCGATTATCTGGCAAATAAACCAATTTGGAAGCCCACCAGGGTCTTCCTGGTCTCGTCTCCAGGGCCCTGGCTGAACCGACCTTATCTTCATTTCCATACAACCAGCATCCTCTGTGAGACCAAGAAATGTCATTATTTACCAAGAAAGCAAGGTCTGAAAATGGCAATTACTCCGCAGGTCAGCAGAAGGCCCTGAGGTGCTTTTCTCCGTAGAATTCAGCTGGGCCGATTGGAGCTGGAAAAGAAAGCATTGTCTCCAAATCCCTGCATTGCACCCCACCCCCACAAAAGCAATAAGCACTCCTCCCCAAACATACATTTATTCACCCTTAAGATGCAAATACATTGCACACTTTACAAGACATATAATGAAATGGGCATGAGAGAGGAAGAGGTACAGGGAACCCAATCTTTGAGCCAGTCTCTGTGACCCATGGTGTGCACTGGATCATGTTCATGCCCTCTTCTCTGTAAGTTACAGTGGTTGTGCAGGCAGTGAGAGGAGACTCCCTCCAGATCCCCCTAATACTGGCCCAGCCCTGCGACTTGCTCTGGCCAAGGGCATGTGGGGATGTGATCCACACCAGGGCCCTAAGTGGGCTGAGGGGCTTCAGTTAGGTGTCTTTCGTGCCAGGATATACCATGACAAGGCCATACTAGGATACTTGGCAAGAACTATGTAGACACAAGAACACCCGAGCCCACCCTGCAATAGCCTGGCATCCAACCTGGCCAACCCTTGGGCCTACGACTGAGATCAATGATGCTCACTGAGCTGGGCACCTGAGGGAATGTTTGTTAGGCAGCACTGTGTGGCAGTGGCTGACTTCCACACTGATATGAGCCATTATTCCACCTTCAACAGTACCAAAGAGTTTGTGAGGAACATTACACTAATAGTTACTCCATAACACACAGACCTAGAAACTTGACCCAGCCTCAGTCAACCAGCCCCTGTCCAGAGATATTCTCTTCATTCCTGGCTCCCATCTCTACCCAGCTTGAAAGTAAGAGTCAGTAAACCATCTCTAGGAAGGGTCAGGTAGACAGTTCTCCAGGTGTTGCAGGCCACACCCATCGTTATTGCCTTTACAATATTTTAAAGATGGAAACACATCCTTAGCTCCCAGTAATATAAAAACAGGCCCACAGACTGCAGGTTCCCTTCTCCAGCCCTCCAGCCAGAAAGGTGCAAGGAACTCATGTGCACACTCAGGTCCATGCACCTGAACTTGAACTTGATAATAACCCACAGGAGATGGAAGAGGTGCTAACTAGGCCACTCCCTCATTTAGACCCTGACAACATCACCCACTTGCAGCTTCTGAAGCCTGCTGCAGCCCAAGGCTCTTCTGAGATTCATGGAGGTAGGCCGGCTCCTGGCTGCTCCTGCCACCTTCCCTCTGCAGGACATTTTCTTGTGCCACCACACCAGGGGAGGCCAGATGGGTGGAGGTGTCTTTGTCAGGCTACAGCTCTGAGGGCTGAGGATGAGACACTTGACCTTAGGGTGGCCCTTGGCTGTAGGAGCTACAGGGTGGTCCTCAGCAAAGAGGACCCTTTGGCCATCTGTCTCATGTCTATAAAGAGCTCCGTGCTGCAAACTTCCAAGTCCTCCTAGGAGCCCAGGAAGTCCTTGTCAGGGCCTGCCCGAGACCTGGCTGTGCTGTCAGTCTGCCCTGGGCTGGGACAGAGCCCCAGTCCTCCCTCCTTTCCCTGGCTACCTCCTGTTCCCAGATTTGGAGAGGGAGGAAAGAGCAGCACAGCTTGGGATCCCGACAGCCATCCCCACTCCTGCCCCACCCCATTTACACCTAGACGGTCTTTGAGGCTCAGGTACCCCATGTCCTCAGTCCTTAGCAGGCCGAGCCTTGTGCTGGCACCCGACCTCCATAGCCTAGTGTTCCGGATCAGAGGGCAAAGCCAGGGAATGATGGCAGATCACAGCACTTCCACCCTCTTGCCCACACCTGGGCACCTGGCTCCAGCCTGCGGGGCTCTTGGTCCCAGCCAGACTGGAGGTCGGCAGGGCTTGTTTCTAGGGACGCATCTCAACTGGCCGTAGTCTGCACCCACAGCTGCTCAGAAAAGGCAGCCGGGCCTAACCGAAGCCCCGTCCCACATTCTGGCCCTGACACCGCCAGCTCCTCTGGTCTGTTTCTCCATTTCTAGAACAACCTCAGCACACACTGCTTGCAGAAGAAACGGCTCTATGCACGGGGCAAGCTGTCCTAGAGCACGAGGAGTGAGGCCACGAGCTTGTGTGTGCAGCCTGTGGCCTTCAGCTGCCTACACACAAAGACACTCTGTCCTCCCCTCTCGCAGGGACACCCAGGCCGGAAGCTGGGTGGCAGATGAAGCCAGACATACAGTTGACATGGAAACCCAACAGTTAAACTCCTCAGGCAGTGTTGAAATGTCAGATTTTGATAACCAGGTTGGAGTCCTTGTTCCTCCATAGTGCTGTGTTTGGCAAAACACGGCCTGCCATGAATTCGCGACAACCCGTCAAGGGCGGTGTGCAGCCATATGTCCTCCTCGCGGGGCGGGGCTCGCCCGTTACCGGGCGCCGGCTTCGCACTGACATGTTGTCAGCTCAAAAGGCCACGCTGCTGTGGGCGCGTCTTTTACGAACGTAGAACTTGTTGGCGAACAAAGGAATTCCACTTGTTTCCTGGCCTGGCAGAGGGAAAGCCCTCTGACAGACAATCCTCCCTCTGTTACTCCACAAAACCCGGCGCCGCTGGCATTTGCCAGGAGCCGGCAATGGTGGGTTTCCAAGTCCTGGCTAATTAATTGAAATGTGTGCGTGCATGTGAGTGTGAGCACACACACATACAAGTGCATGCGCATGCCTGTGAGTGCCTCTGTGTAGGGACTGTGGGGGCTGCACCAAGAAACAGTCCCACACCTACATATGGACAGCTGCCTCTGCCAAGTTAGTTTCAGAAAAAAACCAACCAGCTCAGCTTGGATGGGAGAGTAGCAGATCATCCCCAAAGCTTGCCAGAGCGTGTGTGTGTGTGTGTGTGTGTGTGTACAGAGTGCACATGTGTGTGCATCATAATGCACTTGTGAGTGTTCTTTGGGTGTGCATGAGTGTGTGTGTGTGTGTGCATGGTGTGTGGCGGGCACACTTGTGTATTCACCCAGCCTTTGTACATGGTACATCAGGATGCCCCTCTCCACCACAAGGTAGGCACACCCATGAGATGTGCATGCAGACATCTCTCCTGGGCACAGAGCTCCCACCACTCTTCCTGTCTCATGATCCTGCATATGTTGATTGTAAATAGGCATATTCCACACACATGCGTAGGCTCCACTCCACAGCAGTGTGTGTGCATGTCTGTGTGTGGTGCCTGAGATGGGCTCTGATGCCCTGCACACGCACCAGTGATCCATCATTTCCATTTAAATCTCTCGATTTCCTGCTTCGGAGTTACAGTTGTGCACACAAGGTCTGAACGTCCCCACCAGAATAGCCTCCTGAATGGGATGTCCACCAAGGGTCCCTTGTCAACAGTAGAGCCAGCCACGGTTCAGGGACTCCGAAGGCTCGGGGTCTCAGCCTCCGGAGAAGAGCAGCCCAGGGTGGGGAGGGGAAGTTGGGCCTATGGAAGGGACAGCATTCCCACACCGCTCCAGAAGGGCTGGCTGGCTCTGCCGCACCAGCTGGGATGACGCAGGGTTGGCTAAGGGCTGGTGCCTGGCTTCAGGGGCCCAGACAGAAAATCAGAACAGCACTTATGCTTCCCTCTGACCCCCCCCCCCCGGTCACCTTTTCTCATCTTGCTATGTCCAACTTTTGTGAAGACCAGCCATCCCATGTCCACCTGGGCACCCTGTTGCCCTGAAGACCTTTTCCTTTTCCCTAACCTCACTGTCCTGGGCACAGGTGCTTCACATGTGGCATACCTTCTTATATCCTTTGCCTGCTCACCCAAGCTCCAGGTAGTGCGGTCCCTGCACCTTGCGCAGTCCATGCTTGGGGAGACATTCCCAAAGCTGAGCTTGTGGACTAGCTGGGTTTGGCTCAAGGCCTGGGCATGGACAGACCCCATGGCCCCCACCTCTACCAGCGCCCAGGGCTCCATCTTCCACCCTGCCCACTTGCGCATGTTGCTCTCCCCTGGTGCAGGCAGACATTGTTTCTTTCCCATCCCACAGGGCATTCCGCTGTTGTGTGAATGGCCTCCATGGGCACCCGGCAGACCCCGGAGCGTGTCTGCGCCAGCTTCCCTCGCCTGGCTCTGTTCCAACTGTCTTGCCTCACTGTCGGCTTCCCTTGCCCCGTCTCACTTTCGGCCCCCCACCTGCTCAGCCTGTCTCTGCCTTATCTATACTCTTTCCCCAGCTGGCAGGAGGGACCATGCCTGCCACATGGCCTCTTCTGGAGGAGGTGATCTTCTCCGTGTATCCTCTCCAACCCCAGAAAGCTCATGCGCTGAGCTGAGTCTTCCCCTATGCTCCCTGGGGTGCGGAGCCCCTCTCGCCACAGCCCGGTTTTCACCTCTCCACCCACATGACAGCAGTGCTCAGGGAGCCACATGCCTGGCTTTGGCCTAATTTCCTTTCATATTTCAGGAGACTGGCTTGGCATCCCAGTGAGAAAGGATGGGTGGGAAGGAGAATAGAGGTAGGGAAACACAAGGGGCTTCCTACTGGCTATGGTGCAGGTGAGACCTCCTTCTGGCCAGCGACCAGAAGGCTGAAGGGTATGCACGCAGCAGTTAAGAACTCTGGACCAAGTGCCTCCTTCGAGGGATTCTCACACAACTTAGACCAGAGCAACAGCCAGGCAGCAGACCCCAGCTACCTGGAGACCAGCCCCTTCCTCACCGCAGCACATGGTAAGCTCCTCCAAAAGACTCCTTTCATAGCAGCCTATGTGGACAAGACCCTGGCTTGGACCTTGGGCCTACAGTCTGAAGGCCACAGTGGTAAAGTTGGGACAAGAACATCTCACCGCTGCCTTGTAGCCTCCACTGGAGGAGCCTTCTGCCCTGAGCAGCCTTTCCTGGCCGAAAATACAGAAGAGCCAAAGATTGGACCTTTCGGTCCTTCTTCTGCTCCCTGAGTCCCCTCAAGGGTGACTGAGGTAACCATGTCTTCCCAGATCTTGCCACTCAGTCCTTCAATGTCCACTCGCTTCCTCCTGCAGGGGATCCCCACTCTACACAAATGGGAACCTAACCTCCCTTGGAGAGGTCCCAGGTATTCCTAGTGGGGCACCTGTAGCCATGTGTGGGCCTCCTGCCATCCCTGAGGTTAAGACACTTTAGAACTTGGTACCCTGGCTCATGTTCCATCTCTATCACCCACAGGCAGTGGACACGGGCCAGCATGAATGTGCCTGAAAGAGGAGGCTCTGTTTCCTTCCCTGCTCAAAATGCAGTATCTGACCCTGTGCTACCACCCTGAAATGTGTTTCTGGGACACACGAAAAGGTGACACTTTCAGCTGCCTTCCCAAGGGAGCCAGTCACAGGGAAATTCAGGGTTTAGGAACATGGGGCATGCTGTACATGCCATCACCAGGCCTGGCCTCACCCTTCCTGTACCACCCCTCCCCTCTCTTCAGACGACTTGGAAGCCACGTTAGACAGCAGCCCCACAGGGTGGAAGGGCTCAGTGTCCCCCTGATGGCATGGGGCCAACCGTCGTGGTCTGAACCTCAGCACCCAGGACCACCATCTTCCTAAGCACCAGCCACCAAGTATCCAAACTCATCCCATCTAAGCCTAAAACCAAAGCTCTCATAGAGACCTCAGACGTTCCAGAAGCATGGTGCCGACACACAAACTCTGGCACCAGCCAGGGAGCAACGAGTTGAGAAAACCCATCTCCAAAATGCGAGCCTTGCACAACAGACTGTGCATGGTGGGCCCCCCATATCAGACTGCAGGGCTGGGATGAGAGCCTGAAGAGGTACGCAGCAAATAAAAGGAGGTAAATACTGTGAACGTTAGACTCCTGTCCCTGTAATCTCTGCCGCCCCTGGAACAGGCAGGCCCAGGGCTCCGCTGACATTTGCATAATCTCTGTAGATAAACCCTCCAAGGGAGTGTGCATCCTTCTGCTGAGAGGGAGAAAGCGAGGCAAGCCTCCCTTCCAGCAGTCACCAAGTGGCGAGGGATTCCTGGCAGAAGGAGGCAGAGGGGTTCTAGAGGATGCCGCCCCTGGCTATCCTCCCCACTGTGCAGACAGGAAGTAGGAGCCCAGCCTGCATCATCAGGTACAGAAGCCCAGCTGGGCTTGGCTGGTATCACATCAGGACAAATGCTCTCTGCTCATGCTGCCTGGGTGAGCCTTTCCTTGGAACATGGGCACCCATGGTAACCTCCCCGGCATTGTCTCTTGGGAGTAAGGAGTCCTTGGACAATCCTGCATAGCCCTGTCTACCTCCCTCCTCCCCAGCGTCTCCAGTGGAGTGTGGGCTCCAAGCCTGTGGCAGTCACTGCTGCCTTATCCCCAGGTAAGGAGACACAATCTGGGCTGGCATTCTACAGAGCACAGGAATAAGACACAAGCCTCTATCACCATGGTCTGTCCCCCGCGCACCTCCATCCCAAGTAGCCCATTACCTGTACCCAGGGGAATAGTCATTGTCGTCTCAGGGACCACAGAGCTCCCAGGTCCCATGCCAGTACAGAAGGCTGGTTGCAAGAAAGAAGTGTTTCTCTCACCATGAGCTACAGGGAAAGGGTAGAAGGTAGGTCCCCTCGCCCCCAGCTTCCCTTAACACCCTAGGTACTGCTACCAGTAGATGGCCCTGGTCTCTTAGCCCAAGACCCTGGGGCCTGGTCTCAGATCCCTGGAGCTGCACAGGTGAGCCCCAGCAAAGACCAAAAGGGCCCCTAGAGGCAGATGCTTCCCATGGGCAACCCATTCTTGAGCTGAAAACTGTCCATGCCACCCTGATATTCTGTGCCTACCCAGGGCACACTCTGGCTGACTCCTTTAAACAGCCATCTCAGCCAGGGTGAAGGGCACCTCACATCATGGAAGGCACCTTGGCATCTCAGCCATTTTGGAATCCGAGGATATTTATCCCTGGTTTGTGGAACCTGGTGTCTATGGGTGCTGGGGTCTCCTTGCCTACAGCTCTACTTCTCCTCATTTCCTGGATGCTCCCTTTGTCAGGGACACTGGAGGGCTAGCCTGGGGCAGGCTGGACAAGGCCCTGATGGCAAGCTTAAGGTTCCAGTGATAAGGACAACTGAACAGGAGGATGGGAGGGCACTGTCCACGGCACTGCGGGAGAAGGGTCAGGACTGCACAAAGGGAAGCCTCAGGCTTCGTGTTCCAAGCAGGGGGGACATGGAAGATCCCAGCTGTTTCCCACCCTGGCCATAGTGATGCTCTCTCGCTCTCTGCAAAGCATCAACAGGATAGCCTGGGCCGTCCCAAGGCCCTAATGAGGTCTCCTCTGGTCATCAGAGACTTGAGGAAAACCCCTCTCTAAATGTCCTTTCTTGGAGAGCACTCTGTGTTCAGCACAGAGGAGACTGGCGGGGTTCAGATGACCAGGCCCAGCTGGCTGTGGAGGCTTGCTCAGCCCCACGCTTCCGCAGAAAGACGCCGCAGTGACAGGCAGTGGTACAAAGCCGCCTGATTGCCCCATTTGTCAGAGGATGTGTGGATGTCACCGGCGGGAGCAAGAAGACTTACGCTAAATTTGTTCTGCAGGCAAAAATGTAGATGGAACCCCACACATGCCTGCTCCTCGTGTAGCCATGGTGACCGAGCTGGCTGTGGAGGTCATCAGCCCAGAAGGAAGAGCTCCTGGAGCCAGGCTAACCCTTGCCTGACAGTGTCCAGTGAGCTCAGGAGCCACCACACAGTGTGTGTCAAATGTCCCCAGGGCCTTGGCCTGAGAGGAGCCAGCCCTCAGGGGGAAAAGCAGCTTGCCCAGCAAGCCTGACTATCACACAGACAGCTCATCCTCCAGGAGCCCCTCTCCATGTTGCCCCATCAGACTTACAAGCAGCACCCATCACTCACAAGGGTGGGCCAAGGCAGGCAGCATCGGCATGCATGTGCCTATTTTCACCTACACTCAACACATCCCCACACAGATTCAACTCTGTCACAATCCAGCTTGGTGAACATCTTCCCATTTCCTGCCTCAATACCTCCACCGTCTCCTTCCTCAACATCTCATCTTCTACATGGACACACCAACTTTCTAAACACCTCATACCTTGCCTGGCCACCTCACCTCCTACACAGGCACCTCATCTCCTGCCTGATTCGCCTCATCTCCTACCTGGACCCCTCACTTCTTGGCACCTCATAACCTCACTCCTGCCTGGTCATCTTTTCTCTTGCCTCAATCCTTGATCTCCTTATCTCCTGTTGGAATACCTCACCTCCTATACAGATACCACATTTCCTGCATTGATACCCCATCTTCTGCCTCAATGCCCAATCACTCACATGAAAACCCTATTTTCGTGACTAGGTATTTTGTCTTCCGCCTGGTCACTTCATCTCCCACATGAATGCCTCATCTCGTAAGCACATGAGTAATACTACCTGCAAGTGCATGTAACTATCTGCTCATGATGGCAAGACCCAACCCGAACCTTACCATAGCTCCAAGCTCTTTGATCAGTGCTGGCTGCCCACAGGGTGGATCCGCATTCAGACTCGGACTGTACGTGTGTGGATCTGAAACATCAAAAGTCAACCACCAGCTATGTAATGATCTCCAAAGCCACTTGCCATGGCGCTGTCTCAGGAACACAGGAATAGCCATACTCCTGGACCAAGACTGGGTTCTAGACAGCTCCAGATATGGGATGGGAACAGCATTAGCCACAGCAGGAACCGTGGCAAGGGGGTGCATGTGCGATCGGTGGCCAGCAACTGTGAGTGTGGCTGGTCTGCAGACCATGGGGAGTAGACCTCAGCATGCAGTTCACCTCAACGCAGATGTCTCTGCCTCCTGCCTCAGCCCCTCAAGCTGGATGTGGTTTGACTATCCTAGGACAAAGGTGGGGTACAGTGCAGTGCTCAAGGAACTGAGGGAAGTGTCCCCATGAAGCTAGCCTGGCTACCCATGGCAGGCTGGTCACTTGGCTATGAGGTCAGGAAAGTACACTGTGTGGGGGCTTTCTTCTCTGCCCCATGGGCTTGCCTCAACTATTGAAATGAAGTCCACTCATGTCACCATGTTCAAGGGGACGCCAGCTTCTCTGCCTCACTGGTTCTAAACAACTCTGAGCTTTCAGTTTTCCTCTGAGAACCAACCATTAGGGGAGGTGAACCCCCCTGCGAGGGGGTCACCAGGGTTGATGCTGCAACCTCCTGGCTGAGACGTAGGGACCTGAGCTCCTCCAGAAACAGTGGTACTTCCCACATTCCTGGTACTGGTCCTGCAGGAGTTACTGGAGAAAAGATCCTCCCCCCCCCCCCCCCCGCTCCATCTGACCAGGAAATAAATCATCCCGACTCACACCAGGCCCTATGTAGCCTGCAGGTCACTTAGCCCCTGACCACCAGTCACAACTGGTGTCTGGCCAGGCCATGCCACTGTGCATGCAATGCCCCAGCCCCAGGCACCCACAACTTAAGCCCTATCCAATTCATTCCACAGTCTCCTCCATGTCTGCACTCTTCCTACTTGAACAGGGCCCAGCCTTCTCAGAGGGCTCCCTGCCCTTAGCGACACTTGGGTTGAGTGGATGGAGACTACTTGGAGCTGCCCACTCTCCCTAAGCCTTGGGGCAGCTTATGACTTCAGCCTAGGTCCCATGTCCTTCCTTTCCTACTGGCCTTCTCAAGGGCTGCCTCTGGCTCTCGGGGCTCCAACTTGTGGGTTCCTCACCTTGGGTGGTCCTGGGCCATCCCCTAGTATAGAGTATATGCTGTGTTGAGCCCTGTCTCTATAATAAACACAGCACCTTCTGGGCCTCACTGACCAGGAGGACACGTGACAAAGTGGCATTCTCAAGATTTCTCAGCAAATTTCTACTGGCAGGCTGAGTTAGGGACAGGCAGAGCACCTGGCCAACACCAGGAGTGTGCCCTCCTCGCTGACTAGCTCCTCCCCTCAGGACCCACAGGGACATCACTTCTCCCTGTCTGCTCAGCACCCTCAGAGCTCGGGAGGCCTCTGGGAGGTCAAGCTCATGGGAAAGACTTCCTAGAATAGACAAGAAGGGTGCAGGGCCGGCACTCTGTGCTCAAGGCTTTGAGACTATCTCCACCTCTATCCCCACCTCTGTCTTATGGCTAGACATGGTTCCCTGAAGGGGAGAAAGAAGGCTGAGGACCTTGCTAAGGGGTCTTCAGGTTGGGCTGCCATTCTGTAAGACTAATATCAGATTTCTGCAAGTATAAAATCTGACTTCCACAAACGGAAACAAAGTTTATGGGTCTCATAATGAGAAAGATAACATCTAAAGGCAAAAAATTCATCTTAAAAATTACAAGAACAACTTCTCATCGTCTCCCTTTCAGAGGCTTGCAGCCCCATCCAACAGTTGATGTCATTGTTAATTTTTTCTAATGACACATGCAAGAAACAAAGCAAAACAAAAGAACCATCCACTCAGCACTCAGAACAACATATTTTGACAGCATATTTTAAACTAATTCCCCTCTTCCAATGAAAGTGCCATCTTGCAATCTTTTTAAGTCTATTCAGTATAGACCAACATGATTACCTCTTTCTTTTCATGATAAAAACTCCCAGATACATAATGGCAGTGCGATCAACATGCAAATGCATTCCCAGGACATTGTCTCTCCCGTAAGGACCAGGAAGAAGGAGACAATGGGATGTGCCCACAGGAATTCTGGGCAGTGCCAGCCCCAGTGGTCTGCTGTGCCAGGTCCGCACACACACAGCACATGAGGAGGACCACCACACCACACCGGGCACGTCCTGCTCCCCAGGGCCAGGCCTCAACACCAGGATTCTGAGGTGCCATTTGCGCCCACTCTGACCAGAGAAGCATTTTGAAGGCAGCCGGCAAGTAGCAGGAGGATGCTCTGGGAAAGGGCATAAGGACCCTCCCACAGACACACGGCCCCGGCATGGGGCATGGTGCACCATGGCAGGAGGAAGGGGAAGAAGCCAGACCTGGTTCCGGCAGCCGCATGCCTCCCCTCACACACATGGAGCCCAGGCGAGGCCACGGAAGTTCCCTTCAGCTTCCCAGTTGTGAATTGGGGCCAAAGGCACCCCACCTCCAGAGATGACTAGATAGTCACAGAGTATGCAGAGCACTCCTGTACAAATTTCCACTACTAGGGCCCAAGAACATGTCCCCCAAGGATGGTTTTGTGCTTCCCTGGTGCCCTTATCCTCCCAACCAAGATCAGATGCAGTTCTGAGCAGAAGTAGGAATTCTCTGGGCACCTTGCCCACCAGAATAGGCCATATATAACAGGAATAGCACCTCACATCACCAGGTATCTGTAGACAGTTAATAGGTAAGTGAGCCTTTGACAGCAGCAGCAGCAGCAGCTAGTGTTAGACGTATTAGACGTCAGGCCACGGGGAAGAGCCCCCGGGACCTGTGACCTCAGGGACCTGATGTACTGGGAGGCAGGCAGAGTGGATAGGACTACAGCCTGGGCACGGGAGGCAGGGAGAACTGCGGGGAGACCAAGAACAGAAGACGCAGCCTCCAGTGGCACAGCAGGTTGATGGGAACCTGGAGGCCCAGACAAGGGCCCCAAGAGCCTGACAACCCCTTTGCTGAGAAGCTCAGCTGCTCCCAGACCCCAAGGCAATCAGCCCAAGGTGGGAACCCCACAATCAGTACTTGTGTGGCACCCGGAGTGATGCCCAAAGGAATGGTCAGGTCCCAACCCAAATACCTCTGACTGCACCACCTTGCGTGGCACAGGAGAATTTTTGGAAGGGATGAATTTAAGGATATGATGAAGGGAGGTGACCCGGCGTTATCCAGGTGGGCCCAGGGGGTCTTTACAGAAGGAGGTAAAACAAGAGAATAAGAATTGAGTCCAAAAGCCAGGGCTGGAGGTGGGGGACAGAGTCCATATTGCTGGTTTGGAGATGAGGAAGGAGCCAGACCCATAGGGGTGCAGTCCCAAATGTCACATCCCCAGAGCACCCAGAGGGATGAGTCCCCATGTCATCCCAGACAGACACGCAGCACACCTCCACCCCCGGGACCATAGATAAGTGCTCTGCCGAAGGCCCCGGACTTGGGCATTCCCTTGCTACAGCAGACAAGGGAAGCCCAAGCAAGGACCGCTGCCCAGGTCTCAAGACTGCATGCCTGCCATGTGCAGCTGGAAGATGCCCCGCACAGGTGCCTGGAAGCTGTCAGAGGCTGCCAGGGCCACTCCCTGCAGTGTCCCAGGTTTGCAGTGGCAAATGCTGACCCTGGCATCTGCTTAAATGCCCTGAAGCAATGCTGCCCAAGACAGGTAGAAGCCTCTAGGACAAATGCTGAGGGGAGACGGGTAAGTACTGTCTCTCACTAGCCTAGGTTGACAGCACAATTCAAGTCCAGGTAGATTCCACCAATGGTGTTATCACTTTTGTGCCCTCATACAGTCATATCATTGCAAAATCTAGGCCCCGTGTCTGTTCCCAAACAAGGCCACACACTGAGCATGAGCCTGTCTCTGTGACAGCAGGGCCATAGGCCGACACACTGTCACTGCACAGCAGGGCTGAGAAGCTGCAACTCCACCTGACCTGCAAAGCTCATCTGTCTGTTCTGCCTCTAGGGAAGAGTCAGTGGCCCCCTACCCCGGATGTCAGCAGATGAGGAGTTCTCCAGCAGGAGGAGCAGCAGGCAGGTGCCAGAGAAAGATGCCCAGGAAGGCGGCAGCAACGCGAGCCAGGGCTGCTGGTCCCTGCAGGGTGAGCCTTCAGCCGGCCTGCGCAGGTCAACAGTAGGCAGAAAGCTAGGCAGAGCAATGGCAGACCACAGACCTCCAGACTCCAGGGGTTTGGAAAGGAGGAACAGAGAAAAGGCTGAGAGTGTGGGAGGGCAAGTGGCAGGACAGGAGATTGTAGGAGATGCAGGCCCTGTAGGCGTTAGCTGTCTGCCCCTACTGGGTTAAATTCCCCAAAGTGGGTGTTTCCAGGTTAGAGTACAAGGTCTTCATTTTCCCATGGTAAGTGCTGGAGAATTGTCCTGAGTGAATGCCCAAATGGAAAGGTCATAAGAGACCCTTAGGCTGCATGGAACACAACTATGCCTAGGGTTACCTCAGAGCTGCCTACAGTGTCTATAGCCTATTCTTTTCAGAAAAACGACCTGACTTGTCAGCCAATGAAAACAGTCTGTCTGTCCCCATGGACATACCTTGCACAACTCAAACTGCAGACGCACGCTGATATGAAGGATGCTTTGTGCAAACAGAGCATGTTGTCCACCATGTCCTCCTTATGCCTCCAGGGACCAGGAACGGGCTCTGCTGTGCTTAGTCTTAGGCACACACTCCTAGTTATGACTCCCATTCATGAGGCTGGGGGCTGACTTAATGTATAAAGTGCTTGTCACACACGTGTCAGGACCAGAGTTCAGCTCTCCGGCACAGATGCCAGGTGCGCGTGACAGCTGCCTGTAATCCTAGGGCTCAGAGGATGAAAACAGGAAATCCGTGGGGCCAGCTGGCTGGCTAGACAGCTAAACTGGTGAGTTCTGAGTTCAAGTGCTAGGCTCTGCCTCAGCTACAAAGGGGGTGGGGGCAATGGAGAAACACACCCAACTTCAACCTGTGGCCTCCACATGTGCTCACATGTGAATGCACACCTCCAGACATGCATACACACAGAAATGACTCCCATTTACAAAAGCCCCAGGGCATCCTAGGACTTCCTGAGTGAGCCCAGGTCCTTGTGCAAAGGAGCATAAGCAGCTGAGGCAGACTTGAAGAGTGAAAGGCCAGCCCTGCTGTCAGGGACACACTGGTCCTGTCCCTGAAGGCCTGGCGCTCTGGGAGATCCACCTACCGCCCTGGGAATTACCTTCGCCAGTTAACATGCAGGTATGAAAGTTTCAGTGGGACACTCCATGTCACACACAAGGCACCTTGCAATTGTGCTGGGCTGTTTATTTCACATACTTCACAAATTAGCCTCCCTGGAGAAATGGAAGTTTATGTTCCCACAAGACACATACACAGATGTTTACAGTGGTCTTATTCATAGTCACCCCAAGCTGAAAGCAGCACAGGTGTCCTCCAGTGGAGGAGCAGATAAAAATCTTCATGGAGCACAGCCCAGACGAGCAGGTTCGGGAAAGCCCAGTGAGACTAGCATGCACCGTGCTGAGTGGCAGAAGCAGGATGGAAAGGTCCCCTAGGTATGATGTCTGGACAAGAGAAACTACCGGAGCTAAGGTCAGACCGCCAGGACCCGAACGCATGGGGTCAGGCTACAGAGGAACAGTGAAGGGGCTCTGTGTGTTAGGACAAGCTGTGTCCTGTTCACAGGAATCTTTGCACACAACAGACCTCAGAGAACTTGGAGCATTCTTTCACGTCACTGGAAAAGGATCCTGGTCCACTCTGCCAAGTTCTGACAGCTGATAGGCACCTGTGCGAGCAAGGGAACCCACAGCTTGAAAAGCACTGGATCAGCTGAGTCTGGAGGCGAGGTTCCTGGCGGGAAGTGAGACCCGATCTAGAGTCAGATCCTGGAAGTGAACACTCTGGGTGCTCAGATAATAGTGAAAATGATGGAGATGAAGGTGGTGCGGTGGTGCTGGTGACAAGGAAGAAAATGATGATGAAGATGATGGTGATGATTATGCTGATGGAGTCAATAAATGAGAGAGATGGGGAAGCAGAGACAAGAACACTTACCAATGGAAATATCAGCTTCACTGACACATAGTTGGGCTATGAGGGGGTGGGGGAGCTCCTATGGCCTCTCACAGGTGGTCATGGGGTGCTGTACGTGGACATCCTGAGGCCCAGAGAATCTGCACACTCCTACCTATTTGCCACAGTCCTCATTCAACCCAAAAGGGGCCACAAAGGCCTCCAATAGCTTGGTCCCCAAGGAGCTAGGTCCACCCTAATGGAACAGGTTTCCTTATCACCCTGCGACAGTGCCATGCCTCAGCCAAGCAAACATTTCCCTAAGTCACAATTTCACATCAGCTGAGTCCATGGGACTGTGGCCTTCCGGACATTTCTGAGACTGTCACAGTTGGTAGCAGGACCCAATGCCAGTGGGTGCTATGAATCTGAAGAAGAGAAACACATCTTCCCCTCAGCAGGGACAAGGGAACTCTGGTGAGGGGGTTAAGTCTCTGCCATCCCTAAGAGAAGTAGGCTCCAACCCTGCAGGCCATGAACCCCGCTAAGAGCAAGTGGCCACCCTGGACCCTCCCCCATCTGAGCATGACCCTGGGCCCCCCACCCCTCTCGGTGCTCCCACTTATGGCAGCATCAAGAGCCTAGGCTGAGCAAGTACACCCATTCCCCCTCCGCAGCTGGGGAGGAAACAAATAAAAAGAAACAGTAAAGCACTTGCCTTAGATGCCAAGGACGCAGGTTTGATTCCCCAGGACCCATATAAGCCAGACCCACTAGGTGGTGCCTGTGTCTAGAGTTCATGGCAGTGGCTGGAGGTTCTGACACACCTATTCATTCTCTCTCTCTCTCTCTCTCTCTCTCTCTCTCTCAAATAAATAAACAAAATGTATTTTTATGAAAAGAATCAGAAGTTGCAGGCTGGGAGGTGAGTCCATGGGTCAGGAGGCTCTGCGGATCCCCAGCAAGGAGATGGGACAGCCCCTTGTCCACCTGCAGGAAGCACAGAGTGATGAAGATTCCAGTGTGGGGAGGCACAGGGGGGAAATGGGCTCTTCTCGACCTGCAGCACTTCAGGGAAGAGGACAGAAGCTCCTGGTCCCTGTCCACAAAGCCTCTCTACTTGTTCCTTCTAAGGTGCCCTACAGTGGGGGTAGTAGCCCTGCATTTACTTGCTTCTACCTAGTGACCTGCACTTGTCCCCTCACTTTCTTTTCTCTTCCTCCTCTGCTCTTTAAATTTAGTGACAACAACGTTGCTTTCAGCACAAGTAAATGCCATGTCTACAAGGAATGTGCAGGCTGAGTCCTGGCCTCTTGCCCTATGCAGCCACTTCCTGGAGTCACCATAGTAGAGACAGGAGTTCTGAGACCAACAGTCCACACCAAATCTGGGCCAGGACCATCAGATGAAGGAAGGGAGGAAAGTCAAGATTGGGCCTCTGGCACCCAGCCGGCTGCCAATGGAGCACTTTTTGCTGCAGTGCTGCCCAGCAGGATATCATGTGTGCAGTTTATTTGTCCATAAACTGGTGACCCAGGTACAGCCTTCCCCAGGGCACCTGCAGGCCGCGGTCCTAGTATCACATTCCTAGGTTCAAGTTCGGCAGTGAAGCAAACTTCCTGGAGACGTTTATAAAGTGAGGTCTAGTTAGGTGATCAGTAAGAGATGGTGGGAACCTGGGCTTCCCCTGGCTTCCCTGGATCCTCAGAGCTGCAGAAACAGAAGGACTCTGGATAGGTGGGCTTGAGAGACCTGGTCGTCCTGGGAACGTCAGAGAGCAGCTGGGCTGGGGTGAGTGAGAACATTTCCTCAGCCACCCAAAAGGGCTCCACTGGGGCTGGAGCTGGCCTCCTGGAGAATGTTTTGGGAGTTAGGGACAGGGGAATGCTGGCCCCCTAGGGACAAGAGACCAGCCCAGCTGAAGAGAAGGGGGCTGTCTCCACAGTTTCCAGTAAGGTGGTGTCATGGCTCATGGATTTGCTGCCTGGACAGATCCTGGGTTTGGGCAAAGAACTAAGCAGAAAATCACCAGGTAGCTTTGTTCAGACGGCTTGTGGGCCCAGACTGGATCCCCCATGAGAATTAAAACGTTTGCCACCAAATACTGCGTACAAGAAGATGGGGTGAAAAAACACAAGTGTGTTCCAATTGTCCTGTACAAGTAGAGAAGTGATGGCCATGTGACCAAGTGTCAGGAGATTCATGGACAGAGACATGCTGTTTCAATCTCCAGGTGTCAAGACGGGTCCAGCATAGACAGGGTGTGAAGGCTGACATCATCAGGAACCAGGGATCACAGTGTTGGTATATCTTCTCCACCCCCTACCTCCAGCCCACACAGAGACCGAGAGGCCCATGTCTGCAACCTAGCTTGCTTTCCATTCAAATACTATAGGCTCCACCCAGCAGGACCCCCAATGGCCCTAGGACACTGGATCCACACAAGCCTTTGAGACAACACCATGACAAGATCAATGCCCATGCACGGTCAGCGCCAGAATAGGCTGGGCTGTCCACTGGCAGAGGAAATCAGGCAACACTGAGGGGCACAGTGAAGTTGTGGGAAAAGCAGTCAGTGAGAACTAAAATAGCACAGCAACAATAAGAACGGGGCACGCATCGTGTGGCCTCATCTCCCCATTCTCACTCAGCCATACTCACATCAAAGGCCGCCTGTCTGCCTGGTCTTGTGAAGCAGGCAGGGGACGTGATGTAAGGAGCTGCAGACTCCACACCCAGGGGCCAAGGTTGTCTTTAACGCGCTGGGGCCTCAGCCCACCACCCTTCCACAGGTCTCCCTCTGCAGATGGACCCTGCCCTTGCCACCTGCTTTTAATAACTGGGAATATGTCTCTCTACATTACCTTGATAGTAGTTGGTGGGGATCACCTAGGAATGGGGGACAGAATGGGGGGTCTCTCCCAGGCTTTTGTGCCCCTTAGGAAGGCACTAACCACTGGAGACCAAGGCCATGGGGAAAACTAGGGATGCATAAGTCAAGACTCAGGAAGAGCAGGCCCCACAGGTGAAGGAAGAGCTGGGAACCTCACGGCTTCTGGAACAAGAGGTACCAAGACACTCGGTTCTCCTTGCCAGGTCTCCCAGCTGCTCCCAGGGCCACATGTAACCAGGAGTGACTGATGGGTACCCACTGACCAGCACCTGACCTAGCCACACGAAGGGGAAGGCACAGTCTGCTGAATCTGATTGGCCCAGTCCCACCCAGGCCTGGCTCCTCTAGGGGCGCAGATCCAGCCTGGGTGGACCCTCACCTCCCCAGCACTGCTGCCAGCTTGGAGCAGAGATGGACTCTCCGTAGCAAGACCAGGGTCACAGGAGCCAAATGCAGCAATGCACTCATGCGGCTGACGGTGCAGACCCGAAGCTTCGCAGGCAGGGCGCCCTGCGATGGGCAGGAAGTACTCCCAGAGCATACCAGGTCCCTGGCATCAGCAAAGGGGGAGATCAATGGGCCAAGACCCTCAGGGCAGCGAGAACTCTCCCAGGTGAGGTCCCTTCGAGCCGCTGGACTTCCCCACTGCCACCTGCCAGGCTCCGGGTCTCATGCTACAAAGGAATGTGGCACGGATACAACATGGACACAAGATGGCTGTAGGGCCAGAAACATCCTTGGTGTCCCTGGGCAGACGGCATTGCAGTTGGCACCTCTTTGCTTGTTCTCTGGTGCCCTAGCTGTGCTGCACAGCACACTGTGTCACCCCAGAGCTGGGACCTCAAAGGGCCAGAGTCGCTGAGGACAGGCCAGCTGGTGTTCGCTGCCTCAGTTCTACCTCGAGCCGACAGATGACTGAGGCCTGAGCATCCCCCCTCAGGCCCTGCCAGACCATCTTGGTTTCCCAGGAGACCTCTTGCCCATGACGCTGCTCTTCTACAGAGCAGGAGAGGATCAGGGATCGAAGCTTGATGAGAGCCTTACACCACCTGGTGTAAGCATGACTCTGACCTCACAGGACCCATGTCTGCCCTGGAAGCCTCGGCACTAGGAAATGGAGGGTGAAAATGTGGAGTTTCTTCAGTCACAGCCCATGCTGTGGAGCCATGTCACAGAGGGAATCAGAGTCCAATAGAGGCAAAGATGGAGCCAGCGCAGGGAGCCTGACGTGAGCTCGGGACCCTGTCTGTTGTCAGGGACGCCCATGGCCTACTGTCGTCCTCAGTGTGGACTTCTCCCTCTGCTGTCCCACCTGGGGTCAAGCCGTAGCCCTCAATGGACTCTCCAAGCTCCAGAGGTTTGTGGCCCACCCACCTTTTCCTGTCCATGCAGACTCAGTGCCCAGGTCCTTGCAGCCCTGACACCACAGGGTAGCACTAAAAAGGAGGATGCAGAGAGTTAGCTAGCAGCAACCGGCTTTTGCCGCCCACCTGTGCTCTGTGCCTCTGTACAAGAAAGGATAGCTTCTGGGGGTTCAGATCGGCAGGGTGCTATGAAATGTTACTTGCAGACAAAGACATCCTTAATGCTGGCTGGGGAGAAGCTCAGTGAGTAAAGTACTTGCCACATGAGCAGCAGGGACTGAGTTTGGATCTCCAGAACCCATACGAATGCTGATGGATTGTGGTGACCTGCCTGTAATCCCAGCACACGGGAGGCAGAGACAGGGGACCTCAAGAACAAGCTAGCTAGCTAGTCTAGCTGAATCAGTAAGGTCCGGGTTTAAAAGAAAACCTCAACAATGGGCTGGAGAGATGGCTTCGCTGTTAAGGCATTTTCCTGCAAAGCCAAAGGACCCTGGTTCCATTCCCCAGAACCCACATAAGCCAGGTGCACAAGAGGACACAAGCATCTGGAGTTTGTTTGCAGTGGCTAGAGGCCCCGGAATGCCCATATTCTCTCTCTCTCTCTCTCTCTCTCTCTCTCTCTCTCTCACTCACTCTCACTCTCACTGTTTCTGTGTATCTTTCTCTCTGTGTCAAATGAATAATTTTTTTTTAAAAAAGAAAACCTCAACAAAATGGTTGGAGCACAATCTAGAAAGAACCCTAAAATCAGCCTCTGAATCACCTGCACATGTGCCCATGCACCAATCAGTATGTGTGCGCAGGCACGCGTGCGCGCACACACACACACACACACACACACACACACACACACACACACACACACCCTCCCTTAATGGATACAGAGCAACTGAAAGGAGACACAGAGGGCAGATCGCAGCCTTGCCTGATTCTGCTCTCCACACCCCGAAGTGCTCAACGAGGCCAGGGAGCTCGGGTTTCATTTCTGTTACAAAGGTGCCTTCCATGTGTGTCCCAGCCGTTTCCAACCATGGCCTCTGCCATCTTCCTGTCAGCTGCCAAGTCCCCACCCTGAGGAGAGCAAGCAGACAAGAACCTCACGTCCTGGGCACATGCTCCTCTCAGCGACCAACGACAATGATAGCGGGCCAGCTCTAGCGTGAGATGCATGACGAAGGATGCAAAAACACTGAAGAAGGACGACTACCCAGAAATGCATATGCTTTATGGCAAACCCAGCAAAGACAGGGCAACTCCATGCGCCACTATAACTGTATGTAGTCACCTTGGCTGCCTAAAGGATGGGTCCCTTTGCAGAGCACCTCCTCCATCTGGGTGCCTCAGGAGCAGCATGTGATGGATCCCTCATCCCACATTTGTAATAAACACCATTCATCGCAGACACAACGCCCATCCTGAAAACAGCACTTTAGAATTTTTGTTGCTGTTGTTTTTATCACCGGCTTAATGATGACTAATGCCTGGGTGATTATCTTGTGCTTTTTCGCATGGCACCAGGAACAAACGATATCATTAGCACCACGGAAGGGGAGAGAAAGACAGGAGAGAGGGAGGCAGGCGCAAAGGAGAGCTAAAAGTCAAGACAAAGCCAGCTCGGCTCCTGGTGAGAGCATGTCTGCACACGGAGCCTCAAGGGTCCCTGGGCCATGATCTGGAACCTTCCATTCCTCACTGTTTGATGTTGTGAAATAAAACAAACCCAATTCAGAGAGGAGAGTTCCCTGACTGCACTGGCGTTGTTGTTTAAAAGTACCCAGATGTGCATTTAGGAGCAGAGTCTTGCTGGGTAAATAAAACCAGCAGCGCAGGAGCGGGCAGTGGGGGAGAGCTGGAAAGGAAGGCCTGCACTGCTTCTTTACACGCCTATCTCCTTCACGGTTAGGGCTGGGCTGGGAAGATTTACCAGGCAATTAATTTCCAAATTCCACCTACGCAGGCATGAACTCCCCCTCAGACATTTCTGGGCACGCAGGCACACCACACGCTCTGTGGTCCCCACTACCCTTCTCTACACCCTTTTGGCGTCAGCTGTCCCACCCACCCCAGGTAGCCCCTCACAACGCTTGTTCTGGGTTTTCCTGCCACTCCCAGCCTCAGGAGGGGCTGGGGCGCAGGGCCACAGGGAAACTATGCTGGCTCATTCAGGGAACAGGGGGCGTTCTACCTGCATCCCTGCAGTGGTTTATGTTAATTCCAGAATCTTTTGTGAGGGGTTATACTGATTAGTTTGAGGTGAGAAAATCCACCTTAACTGTGGGCAGCACTATTCCATGGGCTAGAGCCCTGGGCTGTATAAAAAGGAGAGAGGTGGCTGAGCAGCAGCATTCATCTCTCTGCTTCCTGACTGTGGACTGAATGTGAGCAGCTGTCTCAAGCTTCTGCCGTCACGCCGTCCAAGCCATGATGGACCGCGACCTGGAACTGTGAGCTCAAGTAGATCCTTCCCTCTGTAAACGATCAGATATTTTGTCCCAGCAACAAGTAATCTAAGATAACCCCTGAGACTCCCAGGTTCCCTGCCTGTGCTCTGGCTACCTGGCACCCTCCTGGACCCCCACCTGCCCACACTCTGTTCATCCCTCCCTAGCCAAATGAAGCTGTCCCCAACTCTGCCCCCAAGACTTCTCTCTTCCATGATGACCACTCTCCCGAATGACCTTTACAAGCTCAGCACTGATTTGTGTTCTCAACTGGAGGCTGGACTGTTCCCCCTTGCCTCCCCCTCTCCCAGCAGTGAGGCAACATGGACTTCCAGAATGCCCCCTACTGATTCATGTTGCATTCAGCAGGCTAAGGCCATCCCTGAGGTTCCGGAAATGGTTCTTCTCACCCCAGCCTACAAGTTTCACACATGGAGAAACTGGATGCACTGGCGAATCAGGGACTCAAAGGCAGGAGTGTTAGTCAAGGCCATAGCCAGCATGGTCCACAGACAGAAAAGATTGGGACTCACAGGCATGCTTGACCAGAGGGCCAAGCATCAGGTGTTAGTGTGGTATCTGCACTGCTGCATTATGGGAAAGGGCTTTCTCAGTGGAAGTGTGTTCTCTGACTGTATTGCAGGCACCAGGTGCAAGCTGGAAACCTGGGCAGCACTGGCCCCTGCTAGGCCTTGGGGGATGTGCCTCTTCCAGTGGGTGACACTGTGGTCCTACTGACAGCTTCCAGTTCTCACTCTCTTTAGTGAGTATCTGTGTCCCTTCCTAGAGGGACACCACTTATTTGGAAGTAAGGCCCCACACAACTTCCACATGATCTCACTTTGACCAGTCAACTATACAACAGCCCAGTTTCAAGTAAGCTCATGTTTTGAGGCTGAAGATGGCCACTCTTTGGTCTTTATCATTCCTGTTTACTGAGAATGAAGCCATAGCACAGAGAGATTAGGAAACTGCCCTCACAGGAGAGCCAAGACTAGAACTGGATAGCACCTCGAGTCTGGTCCTTCACATCTCAGCCTTGCAGGGAGCTGTTTGTTTAAGGAGCACAGGTGCAAAGGCCACTGAAGAGGAGCCAGGGGACCCACTTGCTCACCTGGGACCACACAGTACCTCCAGCCAGACCAGGGCACCATACCCCAGTATATCTTGGGGGAAATGCTACCCAATTCACCTAGAATGACATGCACATCACAAGGGCTGCTGAGGAGACTTGGGGTCACCAGCAGGAGAGTCCTCAGCATACTGGCTGCTTCAGAGTTGATGCCCTTCTCAGGAAAGTGCACGGGCTCTTTCTAAGGAGCAACCCCTCCACACGATTGTGTAATAAATAGATTAGGGTATTAGGCTCTGGAGTTATTAAAAGTGAAAGATGCTCAGAGAGAAGGCGAGGGATTCTCAGAGCCTCTATCTCCTACAGATATGTAATGAAATTTAAATTGAATCTGTTTTAAAATCATTTACCTTCTGACATCATGTATCAGTACACTAAGTATCGGTTGAGAAAGCAAATAACCTCTCAAGCAGAATGAAAAATTACTCTGTCTCTTTTGATTCCATGTTAATTTTCAAATTTAAACTTCCCTATAGCTCTCTGCTTGGGGTCAGCCACCAGAGGCTGCTGCCCACATGGAGTCTGGGCAAAGAAGGCGGATGTAAGTCCTCCTTCTCCAGGGAAAAAGAATTGTTAGGAACCCAAGACCTCATCCTGTTGGTAAGGGCCCGGGCTTCTGACTGTCCAGGGTGTGCCTGGCTTCCCAGCGGGTGAGACCTGGGAGACCCTCGAGTGCCTGTGCCTGTCTCGGTGTGGCTGTCACCACTGCAGTGCGGCAAAGCGGACCAGAGGTCAGAAAACCTCTCAGTGTCATGGTGTCTCTGGGGAAATCTCCACGTTATCAGGAAACACTCTTACTCAGACGGAGCCCAGCTCCAAGCAAGACAGCGACAGGTACGTAAAACTTGAGATTCCAGAGCACCTGTGAGAGGCGCTGTTCCCTGCCTAAGGGAATGAAGTGTGGAAAAGGGTCTCGGTGGAGCTGAGAGACCCTGGGTCCAACTCCAAGTACACTGGCTTGAGGACTCTAGGCCAGTGTCACCAAGGGCTCAGATGTCACTATCCCCAGGGTAGACAGGAGGGTGGAGACCCAGCGCAGGCCATGCTCAGCTCCATCAAGGATGGCCAATGCCTTCCAATCTCTACAATCACCTAACCTCTAGAAGTCCCAAGGCATGCAGATACTCAGGGCCTGATCAGCAGCAGAACACCGAGGAGGTCGCCGGGGTTCTTCACCCCAGACGAGGGTTGGCATCCAGAGAGCACACCAGGCCCGGCCCCCTTGAGGCCTGCTGCTATTTCTTAATTAGTGACAGGAGACAAAGGGCTTTTCATGGGACTGCCTCCGCACTGTCACATGCCAGCGCCACTGGGCTGGAAAACAGGGTGGGCCTTTGCCAGCATTCACCCCCACCCCACCATGCCTGCCCAGGAGGACAGTGGGGGAGGGATGAACGGAGGGACGGAAAGGAGGTTCCAGGCCTCTTGGGCACCGAGATAGAGGGCCAGGCCCTGGAAATCACACCATCCGGCCTGGCCATAGGAGCCAAAAAGAGACTGGGGTCTGCCTAAGCCAAGGGCTGATTCTCACCAGGAAACAGTTCAAGGACTGCAGTGGCCCAAGGCCAAGGCCAAAGCCCTAGCTGTCTGTGTACTGGAAATATCCACTACCAGATTCCTGGGAACACGCTTCAGAAGGTCCATGGCTGGGCCTGGTCAGTGTTGACTTCTGGAACATTCTATCAAGTCCAGGCTAATGCTGCAGGTTTCAGAGGGCTCAGAATGGGGTGCGCAGCAGAGAGGGGCATGGGAGAGGTCAAGTATCGAAATGCTGCTTTCATTAGCGCCCGCTGGCCTTCGGCACACCACGCTTGCTCTGTACGGCTGCTGGGCCTGCAAAGGTCTGAGGCTGCATACGATACTGGGTACATAATGGTCTAGATTGCACATGGCTGTGGATCCCTGTCAATTGCAGAGCGATCACCCTGTCCATTTCTGAGGTAGAACTGGAGGCCTGGATAGTCGAGTAGCTCACATGTAGGGTTCCCCATTGCCTGGGGCCAGAGAGAGTCGGGGGGGCTGGCGGGTGTCCTTGCTGCCAGGTGTAAGTCCACATTCTAGGGCTAGAGGGTCTCTCAAGGCTACTGGAGAAGCTGGCCTAGCCAGTGAGGCAGGTGGTCACTGAGGCCATTCTGGTAGGACAGGAGCCAGCTCAGGTCCTGGTCATGCAACCTTAACGGGCCAGTCTTGGGGCCGGAGTGGGACACCCCTGCAAACTCTGGGCTTTCCAGGACAGAGCAGCAGGGTTTACTTTTGGGATGATGAGGATGGACCAAATATCATGGGGCGCACATGGTAACAGCCAAGTGCCCTGTGTGAATTTCACTCACTGGATCTAAGCCAACAAGGCTGTATGAGTGGGAATCCATTCTCCTGGGTGAGGAGGCCTGAACAGGGCAATACACCATTGTCTGGTTACTTACCCCACAGTCCACAGCAGGGCTCAACTTATCTGGCCTGAGAGATGGGCCCAGCAGGTCCTCAGCCACCAACCCCAGAAGCCCCACTATAGAGGATGACCTCACCCCTACCTGACACTGTCAACCATCAGGATCAGTCCTGCCCCTGAGCCCAACATCTGACCTCAAACACAAGGACAACCCTGAGATACAGAAAACCTGCAGAGACATCAAGGCCATTGGCCTTTACCCTGCCAAGCCACAGGGTTGCCAGCTCATTGCCAAGGATGGGGTCTTCTGGCTGGCATCCCGCAGCTCCTGCCAGAAGAGACTGACGGGAGTCAGGGCGGCGCTCCCCTTCAGCTCAATGGCTAATGTCACTAGATTCGCTGACAACGTCTGCAGAGAATACGCCACTCACTTAAATTACCCCACAAGCACGCGGCTGGTGACAAGGGGCAGGAACAGTGGGAAGTGGGAGGCTCAGAGGTCCCAGGCGGTGTGGAGCTCTCCAGGAAGGGTATTAAGCAAGGCTGTTAATATGTACTTAAAAAATTCTCAATCTCCACCAGCATATGCCGTTCCACCTAATTTTGATCAACTTAAATGTAAAAGTGTCTTTGTGCCTCCACTCGGGTTTTACCGCCATCTGGTTTAATTAGTCCTCGGGTAGCGCACCATAAAGTTAATGGCAGGAACATTGCTGGGCCAATCAGAAGATGGGCTGAGAGACCCCATGTCACCAAGTTTGTCTCTCCTCTACCTACTGACGGGAGGTTGAGGCTAGAGGTTGTCGAGGGGAGTTAACAACTGGGTACTGGCCCAGGGAGTGAGTCTAGGTGGGAGATGGCCGCTGGTTTTTCCCTGGCCTGTCAGGGTGGAGTCTGTGCATTGAGCCCACCTGCAGGAAGGACACCTGTCCACAAAGGCCAAGAAGCCCAAATAGTCCTACTTGGCGCTGACAAGAGTCCCCTCTCTGCTGCACGTGACAATTCCTGTTAGAGGAGTGGCTCCAGCAGGTCCTTCCACTGCCCAAGTCTGTATGAACCCTTCCCACGCCTACCATCAGTGGGGAGATGGAGACCCTTGTCTGGCCCACAGCAGAGACCCTACTTCTGTGTTAGTTCCCAGGCCAGACTCGCAGTCTACTGGAGAAGCTGGCCTAGCCAGTGAGGCAGGTGGTCACTGAGGCCATTCTGGTAGGACAGGAGCCAGCTCAGGTCCTGGTCATGCAACCTTAACGGGCCAGTCTTGGGGCCGGAGTGGGACACCCCTGGGTGGGGGAAGCCTCAGGGCTGGAAGGGCCAAGGCCAGGCACAGAGGCCTTGAAACGGGCAGGTGAAAGGTAGGTCATAGAAAAGGAGGCCAGGGCAGAACAGAGGTGAGCCAGAGGCGTCCTCGTGCTGCCATCTAGCTGGGGGCAGAGTGGAAATGGACAGGGCGACAGAGCAGGACGCAGGGCAGGACGCGGCTGCTGGTCAGCTCTACTCCATGCACTACTCTCCCTTTCCCAGGACTGCCTGAGCCCACGCTGGTGTGTGGCCCAGCTCTGCACCAGCCTGCTCTGCTCTGATTCTCACTGGGGTTGGCCTGGTTGGAAGGCCAGTGACTTGTCCAACTTTGGGCCACTGTGTTCTCACCATCAAAGTGGAAATGACAGTGCCGGGAAGACAGTGCGGGTGCCTGCAAGCCTGAGGACCTCAGAACCCACGTAAGAAAGCTGGGCATAGCAGTTCAGGCTTGTGATACCAGCGCTAGGGAGATGAATCCTGCCTCAGAACAACGTGGACAGCGTTCCTGAGGAATGACACCCCAGGTGTCCTCAGGCTTCCCCAACACAGGCACCCACACAGGCACGCAGACATGAACCCGCTCACTCGTGAGCAGGTCCTTCCCTCCCTGCCTCCTTTCCTTCTTCCCTCCCTACCCCTGCCCTCAATAAAATGGGAATGGCAGCCCAGGCCTTGGGGTCGTGGTTGTTAGAGATGACCTTTTACTGCCACAGAAGCATCAGCCTGAGTGACCCCTGTTCATGTGGCTTCAGGTTCTCAGATCCTTTGTCATTAAAAGACCATGGAAGCCGGGCGTGGTAGTGCACACCTTTAATCCCAGCACTCAGGAGGTAGAGGTAGGAGGATCACCATGAGTTCAAGGCCACCCTGAGACTCCATAGTGAGTTCTAGGTCAGCCTAAGCTAGAGTGAGACCCTACCTTGAAAACCCAAAAAGAAAAAAATAAAAAGACCATGTGAGCTACATGACCCTCAGGCTCTTCCCTTTCTGCCTTGCCTGCCAGGAAACTCACAGCTGAATCTTGAGTTCAATGTTACTAGCTCTCTATGACTCAGGCTGGCGATTGTTGACTGCAATGTCACCTCTGCCAAGGATGGGCACTAGTGCACAGACCTCATCTCTGCCCAAAACAGAAGCTACCGAGAAACACCCAGGACGTTCCGTCATCCCAGCATGCTGGCGACCACGCGTGCTGAGTCGCAGATAATGGAATTGCACCCTGGACCTCAGTAAGCTCCCAAGGGAGCTTGTGGTCATTTCTGGAGACATGTAATCCCATGCTGAAGCCTACACAGAGTGACGAGACTCAAAGGTCATAGCAAAGTCATTTCCCAAATACCAAAATTAAATTTATTAAGAGTTAACGGGTCTTCAATGAATTTATTAATCAATTTGACAACGCCTGGGGATTGTAATATAAAAATAATCGGTTGGCCTTCTCACCAACCTGAGATGCCAAGAAGGTACCATTTAATTTTCCAGTGCCCAGTGCCACAGCTGCCGGAAACACATTGTTGCATTAATTGAGATGAAAATGCTACAATGTGGCACTTTAGGAAGACGTGTTCCACTGGTCCAGACTACCCACAAACACAGGGTACCCAGGTCATCCATACTGGAGTCCTTGCTCTGCCCAGGACAGGGAGTCAGCATGCCCCCTTGCAGTACACAGAAATGCGCAGAAAGCTGGGAGGACAGGAAGGAGGCCCAAGCCCTCTTCCTTCCCTCCAGACCTTCTGGAAGCCCAGAGACCTTGCCCAAGGTGAGGGCACCAGACCAAACACCCTTCCTTCTGAGTGTGCCCTAGCATCTCTGGGCCCGGGCTAGCAGCTCTGGTCTCAGAGAATGAACAGAGTAGACAGACAAAGCACCAGACTTCCTGGGAGATGATAACCAGGACATTCCCATACCAGGGTCCCCAAGAAGAAACAGCATATAGCTTGCTCCTTCAGCCCACTTGCCAATATGAGCATGGGGCATACAGGGCAGACATGGGTCAGGCCAGCTGAGAATCTCAGCCTCCACCAGGCAATTGCAGAATTCACCAAACCTGGTCCTCAGTGGCTCTGAAGAGTGGGCATGTGGCAGGCTCACAATACCACTACTTAGTAATGCCACAGGAGGTATTTGATGCCACCCAGGAGGGAAGGGGCTAAGTACTTGAAACATGACTCGAAATGACACAGCATGACTCTTCCTCTGCAAGCATATCCAGAGGCTATCAGCACAGAGGGCAGCCAGCCCCTCCTCTTTTTCCTCCCCCTCCCCCTCCTCCTACTTCTTTTTCTCCAGGAAGCCCTATGTGTGAACACATCTATCCCAGAAGATGCTTGCTGACACCTCTGTATAGAACACGGGTGGAAAACAAGTACAGGCTCACACCCATCCAACCATCAGCTCTGCCAACCAGCCTATGCCTTGCTGGGGTCTGCTTTCAGACCATTTCTCTGTGGTTTTGACCCAAAGCTTGTTTCGGGAATCAGCACCTGCCTGTGTGAGTGCAGCAAAGGGCGTTAGTTCTTTCTTACAGTGTGTCAGAGGCATGGGAGAGCAGGGAGCTCAGGGAGTCTTCTGCGCAAAGCAGGGCACCCCTCCCACAAGGCACCCTACCCTGCAGCCTGAATCTGCCAGACTCCCTTGGCTGCACTAATGAAGGGTGTGGAGGTTGTTCTCCCCAAAACTGAGCCTTGCCATGGCCACCTGCTCAGGTCTCAGGACTTGTGCCACTCTCTCCCAGCTCCTCTATGCCCTAGGCCCCTATCCTTGAGCAGCAGTCTATGCCTGCAGGCATCCATGAACACTCCTCTCCCACACTAGGCACATTCACCCTCTGTGACCCAGTCAGGGACCTCAACCTGTAAAACTCAACTTCACCTGGACCTAGGCAATGATGTACCACCCATAGGCCACCCACCTGCCCACAGGCTGTCCCCTTCCTACAGGCAGTCCCTGTATCCCTGAGGCAGGAAGAGCCTCCTTCTCAGTGACTGAGGGTCCTTTCCTGCGTCCCAAGTGAAGTCTAAGCATGTGGAGCCAGGTGACAGCATTGCTAAGGAGAACAAGCCCAAAGGCCTTCAGGGCTCAGCCTGGCAGGAAAAGGGCATTGGTCAGCAGGCAAAAGCATAAGGGTCAACTTGTCAAGCCAGGCTATTTTATACAGTGAAATGAGAGGCATTTTCTGTCACTTGGGGGTGCTACCTGAAGGACAGCACCCTCTTGCCCTTATAAACTGTCACCTTTGTCCCATGGGGAGCCAGGTCCTATTCTGTGCAGTGTGGAGGCACAGAGACATACGTTAAGGTTTCAATATGGAATATCCCCCACAAGCTCATATATCAGGGGCTTGGTATAAGATGGCATAAGTGGGAAGAGGTGAAAAGTAGGAGGAGGGGCCTAGGTAGAGGCAGAAGATCACTGGGGGTGTGTAATTGCAGGTGATGTATGCATGGCCCCTCTGACTCTGCTTCCTGTCCACCACTAGGTTAGGAGACTTTGTCACACAGGCCCACCGCCAGCATGATCTACCTCCCGGAGCTGAAGATCATGAACAGAACCTCTGAAGCCATGAGCCAAAGTGAACCTACTGGAAACTTTGTCCCAGCAACATGAAAGCTGACTAAGCACAGTGGCCTCAGTACAGGCACCGGTGGGGAAGAGCAGGGGAGGTAAGGAAGGGGACAGCTGTGGTTGCCACACACCCCCTCTGAGGAAGCAGCAGCCTGCCAGTGCAGTTTACCAGGAGCCAAGAGTCCGGGGCTGCAGAAGTGAGTTGGCCTGCCCCGTGGGGCGCCAGGCTGGGGGATCCTGTCCGCACACAGAGCAGAAGTGCAAGGGCTGAGATGTAGGTGAGGGAAGATGGCATAGCTGGTGACACAATCCCACAAACCCGAGTCATCCTCTCAAGCTGGCCGCTCCCCGCCGTCAGTGCTACCAGGGTTCTGCCTGCTCCCCAGGCTTCCAGTGCTGCTCAAAGCCCCCACTCCAGTACTCCCCACTGCCCTCTGTGCTGCCCAACGTCTTCTGTGTGCCCATGGTTCCTGGAGGCTGCTTACTTTTCACCACCCCCCCACACACACAGCAGAACACAGCCCTGCTCTTGGCCAACCTTCAACGTGTTTGTTGCCAGAGGAACATGTACCCCTAACTCAGCCAATGTCCATGGGTCAGGACCCCCAGGGTGCAAAAACCCTTTTTCCCTCACATCGAAGAAGAAGTCCACAAGGAATGAATTTGATGATTGCAGCCCCTTCTTTAAGCTCGAGTGTTTGGAAAGATGTCGGCACATCTTCAGCAATACCTGAGGTCTGCAGCCTTAGGGACCACCCAGCTCAAGGTTGTCACAATGTAGTTAGTGGGTAGGTGGTGGTGAGGGTTTAGGGCAGCTTCCAGGAGAAAGGGTCTTAGTGTCCTATGAGGAGCTTACTGTTACACCCAAGAAGTCAGCCAGAACACAACACTGCTCTACTCAGAGCCAGCCCAGAACCCCAGCATCCACTACTCTGAAATAGAGCATTGCAACATGAAGGGCTGGTTTTCCACAGGATTCCTCAGGCTACCATCACCAGTGGCAAGCCTGTTTCCAGAAGCAATGACTTCTGAACTCCCACGGAACAATGGTAGAGCCAGAGCTGAGACTGTTGCTATTTAGGAAGGAGATGGTAGGGTGGATCTAAGGACTGAAGGAGCTTCCAGATGTCCTGCACTCCACCCACTGACCTCAGGAGCACCGATGACTTCATCCTCTCCACCCACTGCCTGTCCCTCAGGCACCACCTTCCTTCTTCTGGGCCCATGGCCTTCCACTTCCCCCAGCTCAGGGCCAGGGCAAGTGCCTGGTCCGGGTTCAGAGCTGTGAACCCAGGTGGCCCTGTTACAGTCTCTGAGGAAGGTAATGCTAGGGTCTAGTCTGGAGCCTCACTAAAGTCTGGCTGACTCTGCAAAGTGCCACCTCTCCAGCCTTGGTTTCTCATCTGCAAAGTGAAGATGTCACCTAAGGCTCTGCTCAGGAGTAATGAACTCAGGAGGATGAGCCTAGGCCTGAGTGCCAGGGTGTCCTGGGCCCAGGCTTAGGGATCCACAGACTTCACATAGTTGCCTCTGCACTGGAGCCTCTGGTGAGGACCGCAAAGCCAGTAGGAAAGCCCTGGTAAGGCTGACAGCAGCTACAGATGAGACCAGAGCTTAAGTCGGGCTTCTGGAGCCAATTTAGCTGAGGAGGTCGCACCAGAACAAGGAGCTTCTGCCAGGGCCCAGTCTGACTGGAGTCAGAGAGGGAGACAAAGGAAAGATGTTGATCGTGACACACTCTTCCTGGTCAACACAGTGGCAGCCCTTATTTACTCTGGGGACACAATCCCCCATTAGGAGAGTCAACCAACCTTTGGAGAGCCCCACTCTCCAGGCCAACCACCTCCCACATTCCTCCTGATCTTCAGAGGCAACCATGGAGGCCTTTCCTCCACGCACCTGTCTTAGCACTGACCCCACCCACCCTACTACAGGCAGGTAAAGTTCTCAGCCTGTAGTGTAGGCAGGAAGGCACTGTGGCCTTTTCTCCATACAGATGGAGACATTGTTCCTCATATCTCCCAGGAAGACAATCCAGCAGTGCAGGTAGTGACCAACTAAGCAGGAGGCAGTTTATACCTATGAACATGCAATTTGTAGATGGGGATTCTCCATGTTCAAAACCTAACCCTGTCACACCCAAGAGGAGGGCTCCACTGTGGACCTCTGAGAGACTGCTTCCTCTGTAGACAGAGAGTGAAGACTGCGTGTCCAGCCTCCCACTGGAGGATTCGCTGCAGGGAATTAAAGAGAGTACATGACTCCACCCGCCGCAACCAGCTACTGCTCCAAACATGTGCTGTGCCTGGAGGAAGGATCTCGGTGAGGACAGGGGGTCCCCTGATCATCAAGGTGTCTCTAAGGCAATGCCCCTGGCTCACCCCAAAGACACACACCCTAGGTTCAAAGCCTGGCATAAACAATGATGTCAAACAGGAAATTCATAAGCACACCGATAGGGTTAGAGGCCAAGTGCGTGCCAAGAGCTCAGAAGGTCCAGCAACCCTCCAAGAACCTCTGAAGCCAGTGAGGGGGTGCCTGCTTCAGTAGCCTCTCCACCAGGAACTGGATATGCCAGTCTTTCCGAGACACTGAGCTGTCTCACTGATCTTAGAGCTCCGCTGGAGGAGACAGTGTCCATCCACCCTCACCCTGCACAGGTGCATGTGCTGAGGAGAGGTAAGACGGGGCCTATGGTCTCTCCGCCTCTGGCAAGAATGAGTGACTCTAATTTTCTGATGTGATTGGTGCTTCTACACATTCTATACATTCTAAAACACACATCTTGTAATTAGAGAAAAGAAAAAGAACAAGGCTGGAGATGTAGCTCAATGGTAGAACACTTACCTTTAAAGAAATGATAAAGCACAACATAAAGACAGAGATGTTAGCTCTTCCGAGGGCTGTGTGACTCTCTTCAGGGCGTCGTGGATGTGAGGCTTCATAGGAGCTGCAGAGCAGCTCTGTCCCTACCAGGTGCTGCTTGGACAGCCTGTGTTCAGAAGCCCCAGCCCCCACCTCACCCAGCACCGGCTCACTGCCCTCCCTTGAGGCTCTTGCTGCCACTCCTCCACCATCTAGATGCCCAGGAGAAGGGATGTCCACTGTGGTTCTGACCAGGCCTCCTCAGACCTCACCTTGTGCTCCACCTACCAGGAGGTAGTAGGCTTTAGGAATCGCTCTCCATTCTGGAGCCGCAGGATAGAGACAAGCAAAACAGACTATCCAGGGCTGGAGAGATGGCTTAGCGGTTAAGGTGCTTGCCTGGGAAGCCTAAGGAGCCAGGTTCGATTCCCCAGTACCCACATAAGCCAGATGAACAAGGTGAGGCATGTGTCTGGAGTTTGTTTGCAGTTCTAGAGTCCCTGGTGTGCCCATTCTCTCTCTCTCTCTATCTATTTATCTCTTTCTCTCTCTCTCTCAAATAAATAAATAAACTATTTTAAAGAGAGAGAGAGAGAGCCGGGCATGGTGGCACATGCCTTTAATCCCAGCACTCGGGAGGCAGAGGTAGGAAGATCGCCATGAGTTCAAGGCCACCCTGAGATGACAGAGTTAATTCCAGGTCAGCCTGGACCAGAGTGAGACCCTACCTCGAAAAACCAAAGAGAGAGAGAGAGAGAGAGAGAGAGACCAACCAAAAAAGGAGCGCCCTCGGGTGCGGGCTGCTGCACTCAGTGAGCTCCCATTTGGTCACAGTGTCTCCACAGCACGCTCCCGTCTGGCTGTGGTACCGGCCCACATCTCCACACAGAAAATGCTGAAAGAGCTCTGGGGCTGCTGAACCCCCTTGCAGTGGCCTGACATGTTTTACTATTTTCTTTGTCTAAGGAGCTCATGACTCCAAGCCATGGTGCTCTGAAACTTACCCAAGGTCATCATCTATGAAGGCTCCCAGAGCTGAGTCCCATAGTACCCCAGGGTGAAAGTGTATTTTCAGGGTCTGTGGACAGAGGTCCCACAACCTGGTATCACATGGCATAATGTGGGGTTTCAGACTCAACCATGTCTAATCAGGGACAGAATTCCACCCCTTTTGCATCATCAGAATGAGGGAAGCTGAGAGCTCCGGTCTTCTGGGCAGACATGCTCAAGCCAGAGGCCCCCACAAATGGGGCAGAACTGTGGGGAAGTGAACAACAGAGGAGACCCCCAATCTCTCCACACAGAAGTGACAGAACCCCCACCCCAGAAACAAGTCACAGAGGAAAGAGAGACAAACAGTTAAGCAAAAGGATTCAGGAGAGCCCACGTGACTCCTGCGGCCTGCATCTCACAGCCACTGAGGTGCAGTGCAGGAGACAGGAACATAAATTAGCACCAATTAATTAACCCATTTTACTGTATTTGGGATGTGTTATCAAGCAACAAAATACCACAGCAGAGAAATAATTTAAACCAGAGTGAAAGAAAGTGTTTTTCCGGAAGGGAGGCACTCGTGTGAGGCCACACAGATGGCTGTGGAGTTTGAGCATTTCAGTGGCTACAAACAGACTATATGAAAAACCTCTCAGAGAATGCTCCGATTCCCCCAAAATAAAGCACCCAGGCCCAGGCTCGAGGCGTTGAGCCTTCTCTAAACCATCTCCTCTTGATGTTTAAGATAATCAGAGCATCTCAGATACAAGACAAGCAACTCATTCCTCTTCCCAACTGAGGCCAGCTATTAATAGCAGACAGGACTTCACTTGGCTCCAGGCAGATCTGTTCATGGGTCAGCCTGGCCAGAAAGACTTCTGTTGTCTTGTTCTCCGATGGCTTGTGACATGAATAAGGAATTTCATGGATACAAGACTGACATGGGATCTCCTGAGCATCCGGATCAGGACATGGCTGTTGACAATAACACTGGGAGAGCCCCCCCACCCCCGCCAGTGGAGCCCACAGCCCCTCCTACTAGAAGTTCAAGACCCAAAGACAAGGTAGGAGAGGCTGAGTGGAATTAAGAGTCATCCCAACAGTTATCCTGAACCCACCTCTGCAGCTCATCAATCTTGCCTGTTCTCAGAGACCTGCTCTGCTCTGCAGCATCCCATGCTGGGGGGCGGGGGGCTGGGGCCCAGAGGCAAGGGGTGTGCTGCACTGTCCAGGCTACCTGGAAAGGCGAGGGGAGAACTGCAGTCCAAGTGGGTGAGTGATGGAGGAAGGAGGCTCTGGTGGCCTTCCAGGACATTCCAGTTCCCATTGCCTACTCCATCTGATTTTCCAAGGCTCATGGGGGCTCACTGGTAGAGAGTAAGTGCCTCTTTAGCCCTGTCTATCTGTACCTGGAATGATAAGAGCATCCACCATCTAACTCCACCCACTGCCTCACCCCAAACACCACCCAACCTTCAGAAAAGGCTCTCAGAAATATTCCTACTATGGGCTGGAGAGATGGCTTAGTGGTTAAGGCACTTGCCTGCAAACCAAAGACCAAGGTTCAATTCCCCAGGACCCACATAAGCCAGATGCAAGAAAAAAAAAAGTGGCACATACATCTGGAGTTCGTTTTTAGCAGCTAGAGGCCCTGGTGTGCCCATTCTCTCCCCCTCCCCCCCCTCTCTCCCTCTCTCATAAATAAATATAAAAAAAATTTAAAAAGAAAAATATCTCTACAGCAAGATGGAGTAGTGAACAGATCTCAACCTGGAAAGCTGCTCTGCCTCTAACAAGCTCTCCACCACCCTCCACGGACTCTGAGTGGGGGCAGGGGAGGAAGGCCCAGAGGGCAGCAGGCCCCCTCTGGCCCACCATCCTCGGCTTAGTGGCAGGTCTGGTTCCAAGAATGGCATGTACAGATGCAAATGCAGAAGAGCTCAGAGAAAGCAGATGTTACATGGGTTTCAGTTTGCCCTTGGCAAGTACGGGCCAGACCTGGACACCCTTGAGGGCTCAAGACAGGCCCCAGACTCACTGTGCCCAGGCCAGAGAGCCTCCTTCAGCTCAGTGCATACATCTCCGGGATCTGAACAGGAGAGCCTTGAGGCGAGGGAGGGGGAGGTCAGGAAATTGATCCAAGCAGTCCTGTGTGCTAGGAGCCTAGCGACAGCCCTCCCTTGCACTTCTGCAGGGCTAGATGCAAGGCAAGGGATACGGGAGGGAGGGCTCCCTAAGTAGAGGTGATAGGGACAGTGCCATCTATGGAAAGGGATGTTTGCACTTAGAGAAAATGAGGATCATCATCTGGACTATGTCTCGGCCATGACCCCAAGCATCCATCACCCCAGATCCCCTCATTGGCTCCTTCCAGGGAAGCTGCAAGCACCACAGACACCAGCCACACCTCTGCCAGTCTCTACTTGGCTATGGCAGGCGGGTTCTGTGACCTCATACAGAGTGCTATGCCCGAGCAGGAGGCCAAGGGGAAGCAGAGCACAGCCTCCCATCATTCACTTTCCAACCCCATCGGGGAGGCTCAAGGTTCACCCGCCTAGGTTTCTAAGGTGAACCTAGCCCGTGCCAATGTCTCAGCAGCAACCCAGGGAGGCCACCATGTGCTGAGGGCCCAGGTAGATCCTCAGGAGCTCCCTTGGCGCAGTGACCAAGTAAGACATTGTCCTCTTGTTAGAAGCCCGTTGAAGCACTTATGAAGCTGAGTTTCTGCTTCATGGTGTGAACCACATGCGAAATCCCACAGGTCCTTCAGCCACAGCTAATGCACAAAAGCAAACAACAATCTCTCTAACCTGGTGCTGGTCACCAACGAGAGAGAGTGTCAAGGGAGCAACGGCTGTGCTCTAAGCCCCCTCAGCTTAATTCTAGGGCTATGGACCCAAGTAACAGGCCACAGGTACTCTAGTGGTAAAACCCCAGGCCTGGAGGGCAATCACCACCATCCATTTCAGGTGGGAACAAGGCCCAAAGAGGAAAGGCACTACAGGCCTGACAGTGGTGTGCCATACACAAAACACAAAGGGTTGGGCTGGGAGAATGGCTCAGTTGGTAAGGTGATTGCTATGCAACTATGACAACATGAGTTTGGATTCACAGAACCCATGGAAAATGCCAGGATCACATGCCTGTATCTCCAGTGCTTTGAGGGCACAGACAGAAGGATCCTTGAGACTTGCTAGCTGAATAATCTGGCTGCAACAATAACCTCCAGGTTAAACAAGAGACCCTATCTCAAAAAAGCAACATGGAGAGGAGACAGAGGAAGGTATCTGATGGTGACCTCAGGCCTCCACACCCACAAGCATACATGTCCATGCACACCTATGCATGCTCACCTGTGATTACACACATATTGAAACACAACCCACACATAGACACACAAGTAGATCATATTATTAATCAGCATCATTAATAATTTGTGGGGGGGGGGGGTTCTGGGGAAAAGGGATAGACCAGAACAAGTAGGCTGCACAGACACTAAACATCAGGCCAAAGGGCCTCTGGCCTGGACAGAACTTTTAGGAGACAAAGGTTCTTGAACATCTGTGGGGTTCTAGACACCCCAGAACACTCTGAAATCACCCTGGGAACTTGGCACCTCTGGGAAAGGCAAGCAGGATTAAGCAAGTGGGTACGTGAGAAGAGCGGATGGGCTCCTCTGTCTCCACATTGGACTGGGAATGACTGGTTGTCTCTAAGTGGCTTCCTCACCATCGACACCACAGCTACATGTGTGACAGACACGGGAATGAAGACATGGAGAGAGGCAGCTGTAAGCAGCTCACGAGCCTGCACTGTTCCCAGCTCTGGAAAACAGCAGCGGAAGAAACGTGTGGAGACACCTTCCCTGAAGCACAAAGTGGCTCCAACAGCACAGGCAGCCAAGAGGAGGCCAGCACACAGCCACGCAAAGCTGCGTAGGCATTCTAGGCTGGAAGAAGCCACATAGAGCTTAGGCCCAGGGCCAAGTCTTCAGATACCCTCAGGGAGGCCCAGAACCTCAGAGTCTGGAGGGCAGAAGTCAGGAGACTTCAACACCTGTGTGTGTGCTGGGACCCGTGAGCAGTCAGTTCTCCAACACGTGTGTGTGCTGGGACCCGTGAGCAGTCAGTTCTCCAACACGTGTGTGTGCTGGGACCCGTGAGCACTCAGTTCTCCAACACGTGTGTGTGCTGGGACCCGTGAGCACTCAGTTCTCCAACACGTGTGTGTGCTGGGACCCGTGAGCAGTCAGTTCTCCAACACGTGTGTGTGCTGGGACCCGTGAGCACTCAGTTCTCCAACACGTGTGTGTGCTGGGACCCGTGTGCAGTCAGTTCTCCAACACGTGTGTGTGCTGGGACCCGTGAGCAGTCAGTTCTCCAACACGTGTGTGTGCTGGGACCCGTGTGCAGTCAGTTCTCCAACACGTGTGTGTGCTGGGACCCGTGAGCAGTCAGTTCTCCAACAGGTGTGTGTGCTGGGACCCGTGAGCACTCAGTTCTCCAACACGTGTGTGTGCTGGGACCCGTGAGCAGTCAGTTCTCCAACACGTGTGTGTGCTGGGACCCGTGAGCAGTCAGTTCTCCAACACGTGTGTGTGCTGGGACCCGTGAGCAGTCAGTTCTCCAACACGTGTGTGTGCTGGGACCCGTGAGCACTCAGTTCTCCAACACGTGTGTGTGCTGGGACCCGTGAGCAGTCAGTTCTCCAACACGTGTGTGTGCTGGGACCCGTGAGCACTCAGTTCTCCAACACGTGTGTGTGCTGGGACCCGTGAGCAGTCAGTTCTCCAACACGTGTGTGTGCTGGGACCCATGAGCAGCCAGGTCTCCAACATGTGTGTGTGCTGGGGTCTCGTGAGCAGTCAGTTCTCCAACACGTGTGTGTGCTGGGACCCGTGAGCAGTCAGTTCTCCAACACATGTGTGCATGCTGGTGACACGTGAGCCACAAGTTCTGCTTTCAGGGACAAGTAGCCTGGGATGGCTTAGGCTGTCACAATGGGAGGGGCATGTCAGGCGTGGGAGAGGCGAGGACTCCCCTCAGCCCTGCGCCGTGCAGATGGGCCAGGGCCCCTGGTGTCCTCTTCCAAACTTACCACAGGCGACTGGAACAAAGAAGCTTCTCTGGGTGAGAATGCGCCTTGACAGTCAGGATCAAGGGCAAAGGGGACCAGTGGCCACCTTCCAGTCTGGCAACCTGCAAAGCCCCTGCACACACTTTTTAAAGCAGTGAGCAAGCTTGGGGAGATGGCTTATTGGGCACAGTGTTTGCCATAACCATGAGGGTGAGGTATGGTAGCACATGCCTGATGTCCCAGCTCGGTGGAGGTGGAGACAGGAAAATAACTAGGGCTTGTTGGCCAGCTGGTCTAGCCAAATCTGTGAACTCTAGTTTCAATAAACGTTGCAGTGAGATTGAGAAAGACACCAACCCCTCCTCCTCTCACCTCTGCACACATGCATCACATGTGTTCTAGCACATGTGCTGACATGTATACCCTTCTACATACATAACATGCATACATACACACACCACTCACAAGCAGTCACGCCAAAACAAAAAAGCATAAATAAAATGGTGAGTGCATCCCATAAATGCCACGGACTGCTTCCTTCTCAGTAATCGTGTCAGAGCCAGCGAACATCAAGGTTCTGGGAGGCTTAGTCACTTTACAGAGGGCAGCAGCCCTCCCAGCTGCACCAGTCTCCTGTCTCCAGCCCCTCCCGCAGTCCCACGCCACTTGCAGTCCTAGCCTCCCACCCCTGGCCCCAGCCCCATCTCCAGCCTGTGGCCTTCCCTGGCCCTCTAGCCCCATCCATTCACTTCCATCCTGACCTTGTCAGCCTAATTCCCATTCTTGCAACCATACAGATGACCATTTATCCTGCCCCAAAGGTCACCCCTCTGCCCAGGAATTACTTGAATTGTTTCTCTTTAGCTTACCGGCTGTGCTGAGGTAGAAATGCCATCTTTTCTGGGATATTCTTTCATTACAAAGATAAGCAGAAAGCCACTAGCCACAGAAAGCCAAGGCACCTTCAGTGACTCAGAATGAGAGACCCTTGTATATTCCTTTCACACAGAGCATCGCTGACTCAAAAGGCACAGGAGGAAGGAGCTGTCTGGAACCCTAGACAGGGCCTGGGGCTTCAATAAGTCACAGGGCAGACTTCCTATGAGTGAGCTCACCTGTTGAGGACCTCTGGGCCTGTAGACAGTTGCTGGACATGGGTATCTAAGAGAGAGCCCAGATCGAGTCAGGTGGACTGACTGGCTCCTAGCCCCACCCCTTTATCAGAAAGAAGATTCCAGGCTCCAGGCTGGGGTCTGGGAGGCAGCTGCAGAGGGCCAGGCTGCCTTCTGCTCCATGGAAAGCAGGCCCTGTGCACAGTTTTCTGACCGTTCCCCTGTGTGTCCTTTCTGTGGTCGTGGTGTTGTCTCGCTCTGCAGGGGACAGAAAGCAGGGCTTTGCAGTGCTAGATACGGGCTCCTGTGGCAGGTCTCTTGTGCTCTTCATCCTGAGACGAGGCTCCCATTAAACTGCCAGAATAGCTCTGAATGCTCAACATAGCTCAGGCAGGCCTTGAACTTGCAATTCTCTTGCCTAAGCAGTATTATAAGCCTGCGCCATAGGGTCTGCCTTAGTATCTAGTTTCATTCACTCAGGGAACGTCGCCCACAGATGAGGGTGCCCAGGCCCAAGCTCAGGCATACTATTCGTCATCCTGGAAAGCCCATGTCGTGTGAAAACCCTTGGGACACCAGGGGCCTGCGGGAAGAGGGTCCCCTTCGGCTTATTATAGCCTTCCCTGCCTTTCACCCTTGAACAAGGCCCTCACAGCCCCCCAAACAAGCAGGCAGGCTATGGAGGCAGCTGCCAGCTCCAACATGGATGGAGTGGTCTCTCTGTTCCAGTGTAGGGTAGAATCAGTGAAGCCAGACAGCCCAGGATCCTGGAGAACACAGCGCTGGGCACAGGCTGCCTCCGCCCACGTTCTCCTTTCTTTGCTTTGGGCTGCCTGTCTCTCCACCGGGATGCTAGGACCAGGAGAATGGCCATGCTGCCCGTGTGATCTGCCCAGGGCCTGGCTGGAGACCCACACTCACCTAACAAACATGGTAGACGGTTACAACTCTGTGGGCCTAGAGCCTGTTCTCCACTGCTTTGGTCTCCCTCACACAGCCTGCAAGGCGAGCCCTAGGGCCTGGTCTCTGCTCAAGGCAGGCCAACCACACAGCAGGGGGATGACAAGCCGCACCAGGCGCTGTTCTCAAGGACGCTGGCGCTCAACTGCCACAGCCCATGCGCTAGGATGCCGGAGGAGCCTCCCTCAGCTCACCGAAGGTGGAGGTGACTCCACTCTTGCTCCCTGCTGGCCATTTTAATAAGTAAACATTACAAAGTAGGCCTCAAGGAGCCCTCCATCACACTTGCCACAGTGACAGAGGGAGAGGGAACACAACACTTGCCCAGACTGACCACCTGCCGACTTGCCTGGCTCTGGTACGTGGCTACACTCACATGAGTACATGCAGACTGCTCACTCCGGCATGTGGGGGTGCTGTCCGCCATGCCAGAATGCGCATCTCCCACATAAAGAGCAGCCACCCCAAGTGTGGCTGTGTAGCAGTGACCTTCTCGTTGCTGGAACAGAACACCTGGCCTGAAGATGATTATGGGACGGCACTGGTCATTTCAGGCCCGCGGTTTCAAGGGGAAGTTTCATCATTGGCGGAGAAAACATAGCAACCTGCTCACAGCTTCTCACATCAGCAGCAGGGAGGAGGTGGGCAGAGCGAGCCACCTCTGAACACCCAGCGGAAAGGACTACAGCCCCTCACCCTCACCACCGTTCACCCCAGTGACATCCCTCCTCCAGCAAGGACCCCTTCACAGAGGCTACACTCGCTGGCATCTAAGTAGGAAATTTAACTACAAACACTTATGGCTATGGGAGCCGTTTCACACTCAAATACAACAGGCCAGAAACCAGAGGCCCTCGAGTGAGACAAACAAGGGATTCACAACTGTGGTGCCCACAGGGCAAGAGCAGACTGCTGGTCAGGTAGTGGGGCTCACCAGTTTGGATGAGACAAAGTCCTTCCTGCAGAAGGCAGAATGTGCTTCGCCAGGTTCAGTGGCTAGTGCTGGGGGAAGGGGACAGGTTCTGGGCCATTCAACACCAGGACAGCTCTTACAGGCTGCCACCTCAGTTAGACAGTGAATTGTAGGGAAGATATCTGAAGGGAGGAGGGGCTTGTGTTGTTCAGGGGAGGCCAGGGCACTCGTGGTAACCCCGGGAGCCCCGAGGAATCTTGGAGACACCGGGAGAGGTGTGTAAGGAAGGGCCAAGGCAAGCCTCCATGGTCTCTGGCCCCCACAGGCCCTGAGTCAGCAGCCAGCCCCACATAAGCACTAGCAGCTGGTGAACCCTCCCCAGCCCCAGCTGGATTCTGGCCAGGGTGCAGCCTGTCCATTCTTCCCTGATCTCAGGGGCCAGGTGCCCCCGCAAAGCTCTGGGTGACAGGTGGCAGTCTGTAGAGGTCATTAACTCCACAGCGCCATGTTATAGTGCAGGAATGAGCCCTTCCACAGCAGCAGCTGCCGTGCTCTATAAAGAAATGGGGGTTTTAATGTTTTGCTTTTCTTCCCTCTTCTACTGAGGCATTATCATAACAGTTCCCATAATTATGCCCATAAAAGTCACCTGAAAATACTTCACATCACAAAAGTTGATCTACATATTTCATGCTCTGGATGTAGCGTGTCAGGTTCCAACTGAGCATTCAACCAAAAGGTGGCCTGCAAACAGCCCTCCAGCCAAGCCCTTGCCCAGACCCACACTCTCTCCAGCGGTCTGTGGTCTGGGTGAGGTCCGGCGGCAGGCAGTGGATGGGAATGAGATAGCAGTGTGGAAGTGGAAAGTGGAGAAAGTCCTCAAGGGCCACAGCAGAGCAGACCTTGCTCTAGGACAGGGTGATGCTGTCCCACTCAGCTCCAAGTCCCTTGCTTTGGGCCCCAACCTTCTGAAGAAGCAAAATGCTTCTAACTCCATGCCCTGGGGCACTAAGTCCAGCCAGGGAGGTTGACATCTCTCTATATTGCTGATAGAGATAAGCAATACATTTCATGCTAGACATTCAGCAAATAAAAACAGTCGTAAATAAAACGAAACAAGAAAGAAATAAACTTCGGAATGGTATCACTTCATTAAGCCTCCAGTATTTTCAATGACACCTCTTTAAGAACTCCAGAAACATTTGAGCAGCAGGAATATGGCATATTGTAATCTCTCCTAAATATGCCATAAATTGTATTTACAAAGCAAATGCATGTTGGGGACCATCAGAGCACCTACGCTCGGTTAGTATTCTAATGGATTAAAAACAATTCAAAAGTTGCTTGTCATTTTTTTCTCCTAGTTGTCACTGAGGACATGAGATTTAACTGAGAGGCACAATTTATTAATATTGAATTTTAGAAAAAAATTTGTGTCAAGCAGACAGTCCAATTGCCTCTGCTTCACAGGCTGTTCTAACGTTCTGATTCAGGACATCTCCCAGCATCTATGCACTCGGACCATGTGTCCAGCATGCTGCTGTGAAGAGGAGAGGCCACCTAGGCCGAAACGTAGCTTTCTGCACTCTGAAGTAAATACTGCAGGCAAGTATTAAAGGCCATGAGGCACCACACCAGTTCATCCTTTTCCTTGCCTTTATTTCACCAACAAGCCACAAGCCAATGAGCAAAGATCAAATCTTTAGGGCAAACACAGCTAGCCCACAGTCTGGCCAGCTTTAGTTGCTCCAGAGGTCCTCATCCATCTAAGAGTGGTGCCTGGCCAGGGGGACTGCCCTGCTCCATACCTACACAGGAAATCAAGCTCATCAGCTCCTTCTAAGCCACAATCCAAGGAGTTTTCCCCAGCCAGAACAAAGTAGAGTTTAACTTTCTCCCCAGAGCTCATCAGTCCCTTGCTTCACAGGAGCCCAACCCTGTGGGCACAGCCAGCTGCTTATGCAACCGACCCTACTGTCAACATGATGCCCACACAGAACAGAGTGCCCGTATTAAAGAGAGCCGTGCCGGGCACCCTTCCCTTCTTGCTTTTCCTGGCAATTCTTCCCCAATAGGAGAAAATGACAAGGCTGTGTCACCATAGCAACCAACCTAATTGGTGGGCTGCAGGTCTTTCTCCAGCCAGAGGGTGGAGCCCATCTCCTTAAATATGAACACACACACACACACACACACACACACACACACACACTCGAAAGAGGACTTCCACTGGGCAAGAGATGTAGAATCCCCGACAGAAACCAGGCCAGGAAATAATCCAGTTTCCTCTGAGCAGCGCCAGGAAGTGAGCACCGTTTGTGCAGCAAGGAAGAGCACACACTTCCTAAGTGGCATGAACGATGCATATCAGTTTACCGAATTAATACAATACAAATGTATCTGCTCCGTAACACAAAACATTTTGGAGTAACAAAAATTCATACTGATGAGCAAAACAACTTACAAACAAGAGTGCTTACTATCTTCATCCCAGATAGACTGAAAGAGAAGACAGATATCACAGGAAACATTTAATTATTATTTTATGTTCATTATCAATTCTAAGGAAGAGAAGTATTCTTCCCTAGGACTACAGTTCCCAGCTATAAATTATTATTGTGTATATTTTGCATTTTAGAAAAAATTTTTAATTTCTCCAAGTGCATTTCTGGTGTAATGGGGTGAATCCAAAAATGTTATGTTATTGTCAATTACTCCATTACACCGCGATGGAAACAGCTATCAGAATGTGGCTCAGCCAAGCTTCTGTTATTAACCATTTCTGCTCTTCTGGGTAAGACAATCTCACCAAGTGTCCTTGGAGGCAAAGGAAGACCCATTTGCTGCTGCCAGAAAAGAGTGAGGCCCCCTGTCCTTCCTGGAGTAGCTAAGCAGCTGGCACAGCCTGGGCTCTGCACTCTGTACCCCGACTTACAGTAAGACGCGAAGCATCAGAATGGACAAGATGACAGCACCTAGAGAGCCAAGCTCAGCCCCCCCCCCCACACACACACACACGCTGGAGTGAGTGCAGCACCTGCTCTGGGGGCCCACAGTGTGTGGGGTTGAGGCCAAGGGCTGGGGTGCCATGCACTTAACAGCAATTAGAAGCCCTTTACCTAGCCCCACCTGCAGAGCTGCTGCTACCAGCCAGCCTGTAGCTCTGGGCTCTCAAACTGGCCCAAGGACATGATGACCAGACCCTGCCCAGGAAGGGCAGCCACCTGGGGGCTCCAGCTCCACAACCCTCCCTCAGTCTTAGATTACCCCCTCCTGCTGTGAGCCCACTAGGAAGGGCATTCTATTCTGAGGGAGCCTCTCCCCTTTTAGAGTTTACCAGCCTTTAAACCTTGCTGCAGCCCACCCCCCATGAAGACCCTGAAAGCAGCCAGCAGGCAACAGAAGGCTGGGGAGCCAGAATACATGGGGCTCAGACTCACAGCCCTGACTCCTGACAGACATCCCAGCAATCTCTATCCTGGCGACTCCTGAGCGGGTAGAGCCCTGCTGGATGCCAGTCTCCTTGGTTGTGCCTAGCTCATGGGAAGATGTCACTTTAGCACAGGGAAAGACAGACTCCACTGCAGTAACTAGAAGAATTTCTGCTGTGGGCTTCAGGCTCCCCTTGAGATGTGCGAGGTGAGCTGAGCTGTCCCAGGACACTGGTGACTAAACCAGCCCCGGCACAGTCTCATTTTGGAGACAGCAGGAGCTGGGACTGGAAGTGGAAGACAGGAGGCCTCAGGCTCTGGATGTGGCCAAGGAGCTTGAGGGAAAAGGCCTTTGATTATACATTTATATCAAGAACCCATATTCTTTCATCATCTCCTGAACCCATGGCATCTCTCCATGACAGGTGCTCCTCCGCTGAGACAGGAAGGCACCCAAAGAAGGAAACCGGGCAAGTCCCCATGTCTGATGAAGCCCTGAAGAGAACCATCCTCCACCCACCACCACCAGCTGCGAACAGGCACTGGCAGGCCAGGACGCTGACCACCCACCCTACCTCAGCCCCACGTCTGTGCCCAGGACTCAGACCACCCCTTTCCTCGCCGAGACAACCAGGCGCCAGCGAAAGCCGCTCACCATCCCACTCCCATCCCAACCCAGCCCGCGCCACCGCAGCTCTGGCCAGACTCACAGTGTCACCACCTATCCCCTAATCCGCCCTCGAGATGCCCTCGGCGGCGGAGGCCCTCGGCTGGCATCTCACCCCTTACTTCTTGAGAATGAGTGTGGCGAGCCCGCTTCCTAGGAAGGTGTCCGAGCCCCGCTTGTGCCCGAAGAGTCCCGCTTCGGGCTCGGCCCGTCGCGTCCCCCAAGCCCCTGGAGGGAGTGTCGCCTCGCTGGCGGCGGGAACCTCTGGGCTGGGTTCTCTACGGAACCGGCAAGTGCAGCGGCCACCGGCGCGCTCGGCTCGCCCGTGAAGCCGCCGGCCGGGCTCGATCCGGCCTGGGCCGGGAGCAGCGACAGCTTCGCGGGCAAGCAGCAGGCACCGCCGCCGCGCAGGGACGCGCCGCGCCGGCCTGGGCCTGCCCGCGAGCCCGGGAAGGAAAGCAGTTGGCTGATGCTCCCGGCCCCGAAGTGCCAGGGCGCCCGGAGCCCAGCGGACCCAGGCCCCCCACCCCAGAACCCCGCGGAGGGCCGGCCGGGACCCGGGGGACCGAGCGCGCGCCACGCGCCCGCAACTCCGCACCGAGTGGGTGCCCCGCCGGGGCTGGGGACGGAGCCGGGCCCCCGAGGCCCCGCGAGCGCGGTACTCACTGCAGTAGGCGATGAGCAGGCTGGCGAGAATCATGAACGCCCAAAAAGTTGAGGACATGCTGGGCAGGGCGGTAGCATCTTGCCGGCTGCTGGTCCTGGGCGATGGCGCCATTGAAGCCGCGGCGCCCGCGCGGGGGGCAGCAGCGCGTCTCAGCAGCCGGCCCTGCCCGCGCCCCCGCGCCGGCCTCCACGTGCGGGCCCCGCGCGCGCCATCCTCCTCCTCCGCCGCCGCCGCCGCGCCCGGCCCCGGCCCACTGCGCCCCGTGCCGCCCGGGGACGCCGGCCCGCAGCTCTGGGCGTCGCTGCGCGCCCCGGCTCAGCGCGCCCCGTCACCGATGCGAGGGGCGCGCCTGGAGCGCGTGCCCGGCATCGCGGGGCCCCGCGCCGGCCCGGGACTGGCTAGGGAGGCTGGCAGAGGGGACTCGGCGCCTCTGGATGGCGACAGAGACAGCCCTGCGCTCCGGAAGCCTGGGCACTCTGCGCTCAGGACCTACCCGGCCCGCATGAAGTTTGTGGACACGGGGGACCCTCGGCGTCTCTACGCGTACCCAGGTCGCCAAAGCCCGAGACTCAGGGGTCATAAGCCTGCTGGGCCTGGGATGTCTCTGGACTGAAGAGCCATAGTTAATTCTAAGCAGCGGATGCTTTAGGCCTGTTCTCCACATGTACCTGAGCACTGGTGCTGTTGAACTGGCGTCCCTGCCTCCGCAGGGAGCCCATTTGCACCTGAGCAGTAATCCAGGAGCCCACTGCCATTCGGACTTCCCGCCCCCCAGCACATACCCCTTTGCATCCTCTTCCCCAGAAACACTGTCTCCTGTGTGTACTTGCCCCTGCCCAGGCCCTGTTCCTTAGCTAGTCCTCTCTCCATCGTCCTCAGGACTGTGAGCAAGGCAAAGCCCCTGTGGTCCCCGGAATGCCAGTAGCAGGAGTTTCTGAGCAGTTCGGCTGAGCATTACTGTCTTTGTAGGCAGGTTGGCTCTTGTGGGCCAGTTAAATCCCTAGAGGTTACCTCCGCTTCCCTGCCATGCTCCTCACAGGCCAGGAGGCGAGCTCCCAAGTCCAGGCGTTTCCCCAGATGATCCTACTGCCTGTAGGTGGGGACCCAGTTATTAGCTATTAGACTCACTGCCCCCCCTTTCCTGCAGGTCTTAGAAATCTCTTTGGGGTTCATAGGGCTCGTCCTTGTTGGGGGTGTGCTTGAGGACTCTTGAGGTCTTAGTGGAACTGGGAACCCTCCCCCACAAGTCAGTAGGTGGTCACCAGCCTTGTCTTTGCACTTTGTGCCCTACTCTGGGGTGGCTGCTGGGGGGCTAAGGGAGGACAGCCATATGGGCCCTACACATACTCACACCCATACAAACATACTACATGGCCACACACGCATGCACACAATACACATGTGCTCTCTCACAAGCGTGCACACCTGGTACTAGGAAAACCAAGACAGGAGAGGAAGGCCGGTCCTGCCGGGTGTTCTCTTTGCAGTCTAATCGTGTCCTTCAAGTATTCCCTACGAAGTTTCAGCTCCTGTTTGATTCAGACACAGGCACCACCTTCTCAAGGGCATCTTCTCCTGCTGGCATTCCTGAAGGGTGGCCACTCAAGAAGCCTGACTTCCTGCTAACATCAGATGGACACAGGAGATGGCACATCTTATGCTGGGTGTTCCAGATGCACATCTCTGCCACAGGCCAAGGAGAGGGACCCCAGCTGGGTTCTACAAAGCTAACCATGGATGTCTGATGTCTGCACCTGCCTTCATGACATCTTCCTTTGATCTAAGTCTTTTACCCAGCAAAAAAGGATGATGTTTGAAAATGTACAAACGCTATTTAGCCCTGGCCATCCTAGAATCCTGTTCAGTGCCAGCCATGACTTCATTAACATGCATTTATTGAGTACCTACGTACTGGATGCCTGGCAGTTGAGGCTGGAAAGCCGGTAAGACTTACATTTTGTCTGCCCCTACCATTTTTTTTTTTTTTTTTTTTTTTTTTGCAGTGGGTTTGAGAAACAAACAAGGAAGAACACAACTACATTTGCAGTGACAGGTGTCATGGTGAGAAGAGTCCAAGGGAATTGTTGGGGCATTTAGGTCAAGATAGAGTTTGAGGGCACAGTAAAGGGTGTCCTTGGGTGAGCTTTCATGAGGTGTTAACAGGTTTTAAGGCTATCCTTAGTACACACACACACACACACACACACCTGAAATGAAACCATAACAAGGCAGTGCTTACTTTCACAATATGCTCTGATATTTTTTATTTCATCCTAATTTGGTAGATAAAATGTGGATTATTTGATTTACAGCAATTTTTCTTAGTCTGAAAAGTCCTGTTTCAGGAGAGATGTGGTGTACACAGAGTGGAGAAGGATACACTGGGGCAGGCCTGCTCCAGAGAGGGGGTGGTGACAGTGGGTAATGAGGTGGGATACCAAGGTGAGAGGCCACTGTTCTCTGCCTCCACTTCCCCAGCACTGCTCTCAGTACGGGCACATTCGTGATGGAGAACTTGTATGATGAGTGCCTGTGCGGGGTGAGGAGTGTGGTCATGTGTGTGCACATGTGCAGGCCGTGTCGCCGTGCTCCCTCGGCCCGCTCGGTCATGTGTGTGCATATGTGCAGGCCGTGTCTCCGTGCTCCCTCGGCCCGCTCGGTCATGTGTGTGCTCATGTGCAGGCCGTGTCGCCGTGCTCCCTCGGCCCGCTCGCTCATGTGTGTGCACATGTGCAGGCCGTGTCGCCGTGCTCCCTCGGCCCGCTCGGTCATGTGTGTGCACATGTGCAGGCCGTGTCGCCGTGCTCCCTCGGCCCGCTCGCTCATGTGTGTGCATATGTGCAGGCCGTGTCGCCGTGCTCCCTCGGCCCGCTCGGTCATGTGTGTGCACATGTGCAGGCCGTGTCGCCGTGCTCCCTCGGCCCGCTCGCTCATGTGTGTGCACATGTGCAGGCCGTGTCGCCGTGCTCCCTCGGCCCGCTCGCTCATGTGTGTGCACATGTGCAGGCCGTGTGTGTGTCGCCGTGCTCCCTCGGCCCGCCCGCTCATGTGTGTGCACATGTGCAGGCCGTGTCGCCGTGCTCCCTCGGCCCGCTCGCTCATGTGTGTGCACATGTGCAGGCCGTGTCGCCGTGCTCCCTCGGCCCGCCCGGTCATGTGTGTGCACATGTGCAGGCCGTGTCGCCGTGCTCCCTCGGCCCGCTCGCTCATGTGTGTGCTCATGTGCAGGCCGTGTCGCCGTGCTCCCTCGGCCCGCTCGCTCATGTGTGTGCACATGTGCAGGCCGTGTCGCCGTGCTCCCTCGGCCCGCCCGCTCATGTGTGTGCACATGTGCAGGCCGTGTCGCCGTGCTCCCTCGGCCCGCCCGGTCATGTGTGTGCACATGTGCAGGCCGTGTCGCCGTGCTCCCTCGGCCCGCCCGCTCATGTGTGTGCACATGTGCAGGCCGTGTCGCCGTGCTCCCTCGGCCCGCCCGCTCATGTGTGTGCACATGTGCAGGCCGTGTCGCCGTGCTCCCTCGGCCCGCCCGCTCATGTGTGTGCACATGTGCAGGCCGTGTCGCCGTGCTCCCTCGGCCCACTCGCTCATGTGTGTGCACATGTGCAGGCCGTGTCGCCGTGCTCCCTCGGCCCGCTCGCTCATGTGTGTGCACATGTGCAGGCCTTGTCGCCGTGCTCCCTCAGCCCGCCCGGTCTTGCTCTCAGGTCATGAGACTTCTGCAGCTGTGATGTTGGGTGCACGGTGGGGAAAGGTTAAGCAAATGGAGGCTGTGTTGCACTGAAAAGTCCCGCAGGAAGGAATGTAAAGGACGACGCTGGCGCTCATGCTTTGGCATCCAGAATGGTGGTGTGTGTGCAAAGTAGGGAGCTGTGGAAGGCCAAGTCTGTACCCAGGTTAAAGTCGGGTAGTTGGGAGGGGGAAAAGGAGAAGACTGAGGAGCTATGACCGGGGCTTCCTGGTTGGGCACAACGCCCTGATCTAATCACAGAGCAGCAGTCTGGAGACAAGGGCAGGTGCCTGGCACAGCGCACTTCATCCAGGCCTTGTTTCCAGGGCCTGGTGAGAGAAGCTGGGATGGAATTGAGGATGGGGGATGAGCAAAGCGCTGAGTTCTGTTGCTAGGAGACGAGGCTCAGTTCTGGATCCCAGCGTGTGCTACCGATTGACAATTTTTGTTGTTGATGGGCTGCATTTGATTACTAGCCAGAATTAGCAGGACGTTAACATTTGAAGGCTGCATAAGTTTAGGGGAGAAGCCCAGCACCACTAGCTCCAAGCTTGATGCACAAGGGAAGCAACTGTTTAGCCAGGAAATGAGCCCTGGGTCTCATACAGGTCAGACAAGGCTGCTGCACACTCGGCCAGGCGAGGACAGCCTCACCTGGAGACCCCTGCAGTGGCCACAGAGTGCATCACAAAGAGTAGCCTCCCAGAAGGGGGCAAGCTGAGCAGGAAGGTGGCCCAAGGCATACACTCCAAGATCCAAGTAGAGAATCTTAGCTCTTCAAGGTGCTCTGGCCTCGCTGCCCACTTGGCTTGATTGCCACATATCCTGGCAGGGGCTTGCCCATTCTTTCCATCTTCCCCACAGTGTTAAGCTTGCTGCTTAGTTGAGGGCTGCCTGATGGACCATGAGCTCCTAGAGATCCTGATTTTGGATCTGTGTGCGTGAAGACATGGACCCTGTTCTGCAAGGAGTCTTTTAGGATGTGAGCATGGGAGGCACCCAGAGGGGAAGACTGTCAACTCATTGGTTGGGTGCCCCTCCCCCAATCTGCTCTTCCTCCTGGCAACATTAGCAATCCTGCCACCTGTACCAGCCTTGCCACCTCTCACTTGCCCTGCCTGAGCCTTTCTGTGCCTGCTGAGGGAAATGGAAGTGGAAGCAGGAAAAGTGAAAGGAAGGGCGGATGCAGCGGCTTGGAGACCCAGGTGGGAGGGTTAGTCCAACCTCCTCTCACAACTGTGAGCCTGGGGAGAGACGTAAGTGAGCTCAGCAGCTTCTCAGGAGGTCATCCATGACCTGGTTGTCTTCTATGACTCTGTGAAAGAGGCCATGGTGTCTATTGAGACAGACCTTGGCCAGCTGCAGGGGAAGACCTCAAAACCAGAATGATCAGCCCTCGTGAGCTCTCCAAGAAGAGCACCACTCAGAGAAACAGAGCGTCGAAGGCAGCAAATACAAGACAGGGCTGTCCAGACTCAGCGAGCATGGGCTGCAGGCCACACAGGACAGAGCCCACTCTGCCACCAGGCTGTATTCTGCAGAGTCCTGCAGGGAACCGCAGTGCAAAGAAGGCATTACAGGGTGATTGCCACTGTGTGGCATCTGTCTTAGCAATGTGGGAAGTGGCATGCCATCGTTGGTGCAGGCCCCCTTTGGATGTCTCTCCCTGTCTTCACAGCACCCCTCAGGGCTGCTGGCACTTCAGTTACAGATATGAGAACCGAGGCAGGGGTTAAGTAAACTGCTCACGTTAAACAAAAATACTTTGTAAAGGCCTGGAGAGATTGCTCAGTGCTTAAAGGTACTTACTTGCAAAGCTTGATAGGCCAGGTTCAGTTCCCCAGTTCCCATGTTAAGCCAGATGTACAACGTGGCACATGTATCACAAGTTTGCAGTGGCTGGAGGCCCTGATGTGCTCATATTCTCTCTCTCTCTCTTTCTCTTTCTTTGCAAATAAATACAAATATTTTTTTAATAAGAAATTGCTCATGAATTCAGGCCTGGAGAGGGGCAACAGAGGCTGGGACCCAGGCAGTCTGGCTCCTGAAAATGTGCTTTCAGTCTCAGTGCTCCTCGGCCCCTTGTTACAAAATTGGGTTCATTTCAAAACATTACCAACAGAGCGAGAAACAAGGAGAAAGTCTTCCCAGACGCCACTCGCCCCCTCCGGCCTCGTTTCTGCACTCACGTCCTTGTGCTCTTCAAGGGTGCGGGAAGCCCGAGCTGCGGGCATCAGCCACCTTCCCAGTGAGCCTAAAATTCTGTTCCACATTAATGCCACCGTCTCTGTAATCAATCTTTAGTTTTGGACAGTTGGACTATTTCTAGTGCTTTACTCTTTTAGACACTTCAGAAGCAAACATGCTAAACATTTCTGTATAGCAATGGTTATTTAAAGAAAAGAATTATAGAATTAGGATCATTAGGTCAAAATAAGGACATTAAAATTTTTTTTTATTTATAAATATATTTATTACAGAGAGAGGGAGGGAGAGAAAAAGAGATTGGGCTGCCAAAGCCTTTAGCCACTATAAACAAACTCCAGACCCATGCACCACCAAACATGCACCATCATGGGCATGTGGCTTACGTGGGTTCTGGGTAGTTGAACCTAGGTCCCTAGGCTTCATAGGCAAATGCCTTAACTGCCAAGCCATCTCTCAAGCCCAAAATAAGGACATTGTTTTTGCTCCGATGCATATCACCCAGCAAATTTCCAAAGATGATAATTTCTTTTATATTCCCACTGACAGAGGCCATCCTTGGTGAGTTTCATTCAGTTTGCACATGCCATTGGCCAGTATGACCACCAAAACGAATGCTATGGAAGATTCCACAAGTGGTAAATATTTCTCATTTGTATACTCTGATCTAATAAGGGTTAACAACTGTCAAACATGCCATTGAAATATTCAGTGAATCAACTATTTATATCTTTACTGAGCCACTGCTGGAGTGTTTGTCTTTCTGCTATTGATTAGAAAGAACTCTTTCAATTTCTGAAATGAATGTTTTTGAGTTGTGCAGAATTTTAAAAACAGACAATGATGTAAATAAGACAATGGCAGGCATTTGTAATCTTTCACCTGTTAGAAGTCATTGTGCTTGTTTGTCTTTGTGGAAAGTTCCAGGCCCATGATTCTTTTTGGAAATCTCAGTGCAATGTCAGTGGTGGAGAGACCCATCTTTTGTGCCTTTTGGTATTTTTAACAAGTTTGTCAAAGTGTTCCAGGTTCTCCAGAGTGATAGTAATAATAGAGAGGGAAGTGAATGTGTGTGGGGGGGGGGCGAGAGAGAGAGAGAGAGAGAGAGAGAGAGAGAGAGGGAGGGATGACTTGTGCCAAGGTGAGGGCTGCAAGCTCACCCTCACAAGCAGGAGACCAGGAGAGAGTGAGGACTCTGGCTCCTGTCTGCAGCTGTCTGTGAGAATTGCTACTACCCCTGGGCTGTGTGCAGTGTTTCTCCCTGAGGCCTTACCTGCTTGGATAAAGCCCACATACCATGTCAAGAACCATGTGCTCTGCTCAGAGTCTACAGCTTTCGTGTCAATTGCATACTTGAAAAGCCTTTTTAGCCACACCTTCACTGGTCTTTGATGGTACAGCAGGGCACAATGGCTCAACCTAGTGGTCACATCCAGCTGACCATCTCAGGAGGCATACTTGTCATACGATATCCTGCCCATGTTTACAGTGTACAGTGCAATAGTTTTGATGTGTAACATGTCATGAAAGCGTCCCTATGGTCAGAATAATGGACAAGTCCCCAGCCACCAGCTGGAAGTGTGCCCTGCCCAGTGCTGTCCTCCTGCCTACTAGATCCAGAAGTCTATGGGCTAGAGCACTGAGCACCAATGGAGAAGGGCGAGAAGCTTATAAACAGTGAACCACATAGTGCATTCACCTTTCCTTGTGGCTGTAGTGAGAGCATAATTACTTTGGGATTCATCCATGTGTGGCATGTAAACAGTCCCTCTCTGCTGCTGATAGTGCACTGTCCCAGGGGACTCTCCCTTGTGCCTGCATTCACCTGCTCACAGCGTTCAGCTTGATTACAAAGCAAGTTGTTAGAAGCCAAGCTACCAGACACATTCACGTTCAGACTTCTGCATGAGCCCATGCTGTCCTCTACTGCATGCAGATGGAGCACCAAGAGCAGAACGGCTGGGTGATCATGATTGTTACACAGTTGACTTTACAGACCCATGGCACTCCTTTCCAACTGTGGTGCTGCTTCCACGCTCTCCACATTCATGCCATCCCTCAGCCTGTACGCAGACTTCTGATTATCATCCTGTGATTGCTCATCTTCACTATCAAGTTAACTTGATTTGGAATCACCTGAGAGATAGCCCTGGACAGCGTTTCCAAGGGCATTTAACTGAGTAGGGAAGATACATGCTGAATGTAGGTGGCACCATTCCATGGGCTAGGGTCCCAGACTTAGTCAAAAGAGAAACAGGAGAAAGCAAAGTAAGCGACACCATTCATCCCTCTCTGCTTCTTGACTTCAGATGCAGTGCCACCAGCTGCCACAAGCTTCTGCCGCCATGTCTTCCCCCACTGCATTAGTTACCTTATGTTTGTTGTGAATGAACACGTGATCAGAAGCAACTTAAGGAAGGAACAGAGTCATTTCCACTGACAGTGTGGAGGGAGGTTTCATGGAAGGGGACATGGTGGCAGGAGCATGAAGCAGAGCTGGTCACATGGCAGTCAGGAAGCAGAGGACCAACAGCAGGTGGAGCGGGCTGTCAAGCTTCAAGGCCCACTCCCAGTGATCCACTTCCTGCAGCAAGGCTGCACCTCCTAAAGTTTTACAACTTTCCAAAACAGGGCCACCTGATCAAGGACCAAGTGTTCAGCCACACAAACCTGTGGCAGACCTTTTACATTCAAGCCACAACACTCACATGATGGACTGTCCCCTCAAGCTCTCAGCCATAATAAACCCTCCCTTCCCTCCTTACATTGTTTTTGTGAAGTGTTCTGTTACAGCAATAAGGAAGTAACAAATACATTTCTCTTTCCTAATAGAGTATGAAACAGTGTCCCTCACAACTACAAGCCATGCTTCGCTAATGACCACAGACAGTAAGAACTGTGTCATGCACTCGTGTGCATGTGTGCATCATCTATGGACAGGTATCTACAGTTTTCCTTAGATAGTTGGTTTTTCTGACCTTTCAAAGCTCTTTGCACTTTATTTTTATGTACTTATTTCATTTATTTGAGAGAAAGAATGGGCACACCAGGGCCACCAGGCACTGCAAATGAACTCCAGATGCATGGGCCCCCTTGTGCATCTGGCTTATGTGGGTGCTGGAGAGTCAAACCAGGATCCTGTGGCTTTGCATGCAAATGTCTTAACCACTAAGCCATCTCTCCAGCCTCTTTATAGTTTATAAACACAAGTCATTTCCACAGCTATATCTAGAAATATTTTCTGCTAGTTGATGTCTCTTCTCATTGTCTTTACAATGTCATCTGAAAACCAGAAGTTTTTTTCTTAGAAGTTTCTAAACTTAATGAAGTTCCATTAGTAATTTTTCTTCTGGTATTTGCATTCTATTTAAGAAATCTTTGACTATTCAAAGGTCATAAAGTTTCAGGTGTGTTTTCTTCTGGAATTTGTATAGTTTTAGGCATCATGTTCAGGCCTATGGCATTTTAAGTTACTCTTCGCTGTGTTATGAGTTAGATGTACATACCATTTTAATCTTTGAATATGGCTTTTCAGTTGTTTGGTGACCATTTGCAAGATGATTCTTTCTCTGCTGAATTATCTCTGTATATTTGCCAAAAAAAAAAAAAAAAATCAACTGCCAGCATTTGGGTTGGGTATATTTCTGGAATCTCTGTTCTATACATTGACCTATTTATCTAATTTTATTCACACTGTCATGGCTTTACAGTTTCATAAGTCTTGAAATCAAATACTGTTTGCTACCTAGTTTTTTTCCTTTCAAAAATTGTTGTTTCTTCTCAGTCCTTCAAATTTCAGTGTGATTTTAGAATCAGGCTTTAATTTCTGTTAGGAAGAAATTGTTTCTAGGTTTTCTACTGACATTTTTATGTGCACATTAAATATGGAAATCAACATGAGGAGCAACTATCACCTGAACAATGCCTACTCTTCTGACCTATGGACATTTCTTTCCTCTCCATTTATTTAGGTCTTTATTTTTTTTTTCCCCCCTCAGGAATATTTTGTAGTTTGGTGTACTAGAGTCTTAATTTTTGTCATAATTTCTTTTGTTTTGAATGGTTTGGGGCATGATTTTAGATGATCTTTTCTTAACTTTTGAAAGTTTGCTCCTACTACATAAAACTACATTTAAATCTTGACGTTCATCTCGTATACTGCAGCCTCAGTAAACTCAGATATTCATTATATTTCCTGTATTGTTAATTTTGTAACATTTTTTGCATAAGCATTCTTTCTATTATCTCTGAGCAAAGATATCTTACTTTCCCTTTCTAATATAGATAACTACCACAGTACTTACTTCCTTGTTTCTTGGACAAAATACCCAACAAGAAGCAGCTTAACAAAAGAAAGGCTTAATTATCATGACAGGGAAGCATGGCAGGAGCAGGGAGGCTCATCACATTTTCACATCAGCAGGGAGAAAGTAGGGAGGAGAAGCAAACAGGACAGGGCTGACACCTCAAGCCCCCCGCCTCTGTGATACTCCTCCTCCAGCCAGGCTCCCCCTTCTAAAGTTTCTATAACTTCCCAAAAGGCACCAACAGCTGGGGAATAAGTATGCAAACAAGTGAGTCTATGGGGGGGTATTCACATTCAAATCACCACAAGAGCTATTTCATTTTCTTGCTTTATTGCATTGGTCAAAACCAACCACACAATGTGGAGTATGAATCGTAGGAACAGACCACGTGTTTGACTTCTGATCTTATCAGCAGGCTTTCTGTCTTTTACCATTACTCCTGATATTCGTGTAGGTTTTCCAGAGCTACCCTTTCAAGATGAGGAATCTCCCTTCTGTACCTAATTTTGGAGAGGTTTTCATTTTGTTATTATCTGAAATGGATATTGAGTTGGACATAGTGGCACACACCTTTAATCCCAGCACTCGGGAGGAAGAGCTAGGAGGATCACTGTGAGTTCAAGGCAAGCCTCAGATGAAACTACAGATTGAATTCCAAGTCAGCCTGGGCTAGAGTGAGACCCTACCTCAAAAAAAATTGAACCAAAAAAGAAAGAAAGAAAGGAATATTGAATTTCCAAATGCCTTTTATGATTTTAGTATATTGTTCACCTATTAGTGTTTTAGTTGTATTTTCAATTTCATTCTGTCCAACATAGTTTGTCATTTTTCTTTTTTGTTAATTTTATTTTTTAGAGAGGGTGAGATAGAATTGGTGCCCCAGGGCCTCAGCCACTGAAATAGAGGTCCATACGCTTGCACCACCCAATGGACATGTGTGACCTTGCACTTGCCTTACCTTTGTGAGTCTGGCTAACATGGGATCAGGAGAATGGAACATTGGTTCTTAGGCTCTGTAGGCAAGTCCCTTAACTGACAAGCCACCTCTCCAGCCCTCATTTTTCTTTTGATTTATTGTTTGATTTATGAATTATTTAAAAGTGTGTCCTTCAGTCTCTAAACATATAGATGATTTTCATGAGAGTTCCTATTATCAATTTCTAAGTTCATTGAATCCTGGCCAAAAAGAGGAAAAAAAAAACAAAAAACCTTTGAATGAGTTGATTTCATCATAACTTGAGATCTGTGTTATGTTCAGAATGGGGAGGAGCGTGGGCCCTGGGATGCTTGAGGCTTATGTCACGCTGAGTTGGTTGACAGTGCTGTCAAGTTCACCTGCACACCTCCCATCTACTTGCTCACTATTGAGAGAGGGCCATTCCAACCTTTGGCTGTATATGTCAATTTGACTGTTTCTTCTTATAGCTATAACACTTTTTGCTTCAAATTTTTAAAAATCCTCTGTTCAGTGTATGGCCATCTGTAATTATTGTACCCTTGTTGAGTGGAATCTTCTTTCAATAGGAAGAAATCAAACTTATTCCTCATAAAGTGTTGCTATGAAATCTACTTTTGCTAAAATTAATATATCCATTTATTAATAAAGCAGATATTTTTCAGTATTTTGACACAGGCTTGCTGTGTAGCTTACAGAATCATAATCGCAAGTGACCTTTGTTGGCTCTCTTGTCCGTTTTGAAACAATTTTTTTTTTTTTTTTTTTTTTAGGTAGGGTCTCACTCTAGCACAGTCTGACCTATAATTCACTATGTAGTCTCACGGTAGCTTTGAACTCACAGAAATACTCCTATCTCTGCCTCTCAAGTGCTGGGATTAAAGTGAGCACCACCATGCTTAGCAATTCATTATTTTTGAGATGAGTTTTGAAGTAGTAAGTAGAGTTGTGCTTTTATATGCAGTCTATGCCTATTTAAGATATTTTGGTGATTTACATTTACTGTGATTATTTGTATGGTTACATTTACATCTACAAGAATACCAACTATTTAACATGTGTATCACCTGTTTTTCTTCCATGTTTTATAACTTCTTATGGATTAATTACTTTATGATTAAATTTTATAGTTTTTATTTGCCTATAAATTATGATTTTTTGTTTCACTATACTGGTGTCTCTATCTGTGTGTGTGTGGGGGGGGGGGTGCCTGCACGTGGATGTACCCTTGTGGCAGCTCATGCACTTGCCTGAGAGGCCAAAGCAGAATGTCAGGCGTCCTGCTCCACTGCTTTCCTGCCTGTTCTTGTTTGTTCCTGATACCAGAGCTACTTCTTGCAAGTCCAGGTGATTCCCTCATCTTTGCCTCCATTTGCAGGACTGGGGTTACAGGCATATGTGACCATGCCCAGATTGGTGTCAACTTCTCACACATAACTTCATTGTATCATTTTGAAGATATATCGATGTTCCACTTTAGTCATAATAGAAGTAACATATATGTCATTGTTTCTGGTTGTAGTCACCTTCACATGGCTGGAATGAACTTCCAAACTGACATAGTTTATGGGAGGAAGAAATTTATTTCAGTCAAGGGAAGCTGCATCGGTGGTATAAGACGCTGCTTAATTCCATACATCCAAGCACAGGGGAAAATGTGTAATGAGCAAACATCAAAAGTAGCATCACAAAACCTGCCAGAGCTCAGACCTGCTCTTCATACCTTTGGGTTTGAATTCAGATTCACTCACCTTGATACCTCTTCCAGCTGGCTGCTGGAAAATTAAGCAGAAAGCTTAACCTTAATTAAAAGTACCTGAGACTATGGGGGACATACATTCACATTCAAACCACCACACTGTATGATTATAACTTTATTTTTTTTTATTTTTATTCTATACAAAAGACAATTTTTTAACATTTCTTTCAGAGAAGATCTGTTGGTAATGAATTCTTACATGCTTTGAATATGCAGACAAATATTTATGTCACCTCCACTTTAGAAAGATAACTTTTCTAGGTACAGAATCTGACCTGAGGTGCTTTGCTTATACCAGTGCTTTCAAAATGTTACATTATTTTCTTTCTTGCATTACTTTCAGAGGAAAATCTGCTTCTGATGTCTTTCTTATATTTGTTCCTCTGTCTATTTTCTCTATCTTCTTTTAAGGAATCTTGTTTCATTTCTTGTTTTTACTGACAAACTTTTATATATTCATTATGAATTTCATAATATTTTAGACACATATACATAGTTAAATGGAAAAGTTAAGCTAGTAAACATACATACCACCTCAAATTGTTATTTCACTATGAGATGGGAAAAATCCACTCAGCACTTTTCAAACTATATTGTTAACTATACTCACTATGGTTCTGCTGTAGAGCCCCTGAATTCATTCCTCTTTGCTAATTGCAATTTTATATACTCTGACCAACATCTTATCAACCACTGCCAATCACTAAACAGCTACTAGAAACCCACATTCTGCCCTCTACTTACATGAATTCAACCATTTTAGCTTCTACATGTAAGTAAAAACATCAAAACAGATTGAAGAAACTTACAGATTGGGAGAAATTTTGGAGAGAATATTTCAGGTTGGTATCTGAAACATAAGTAGCTCAGTGACGGGTGGTGCATTGACAGCCTGAGCTAAAAGCTGAATAGATACCGCTCAAAAGAAGATGTCCAAATGGATGACAGCTACATGAACAGGTGCTCAGCACAATAACCATTGGAGAAATGGAAACTGAAAACACCATATGATGCCATCACACCCCAGCTAGAAGCTAGAATGTTGCCTACATAATAACCAATGCTGTGAGGATGCAGAGAAAGAGGAGTTACCACCCTCCATCAGTCCTCCAATAGCAGTGGCTCACACTAAGAGACACCATTGAAAGGAAGAAAGATTGATTTTGGCTCATGGTTTCAGAGGTTTCAGCCAGCTGACTTGTAGCACATGTGGCTCCCTGTCATTACCATCCCAGGTGCCTTTCACATCTTGCTCTGCACTGTTGAAGCCAGGCAGCCTCCCATCCTGTACAGCTTGAAAGCCTAGACATCTCAGAAATACTGTTTCCATCCCTGGATCCAAGCATGGTGGAAAGGGCTCAGAGTCTGCCTAGTGTTCTCTGTCTGGTTGACACTCCAGCCTCCAAACTGGCACCCACCTATTTCCATCTCTGTCACCCCTGCTGGAGCACCAATTGATGATCTGGCCCACACAGCCTCACATGGATGCTTATGAAGACTTCACCTTCTCCTCGTTTTCTTGGAATTTTATATTTCAGATGTGACATGAACAAGCACAGCAGCAGACGGTAGAGTGAGCCTGCCTGACACCACACTCTGCCCACTGTGATGTGTTCCAGCTCTTCATGGGCTCTTCTTTCACCTTCCAGAAATAGCTCTGATGTCAAAGGTCATGCATCCTTCACCCTGGAGTCTGCAAACTGTGGACAGATAGTCTGGTGACATAATGAAAGAGAAACCCCTAACCCTATGGTCACTTTTGAACTCTGGCTGCAAATCCTAGGTCATACTGGGAAAACTGATGGGTCCTGCTCACTGCTCACGGAGGTGGTCCTGGGATGGCTTCTTGCACAATGTTGCTCACTCACAATGAAGGATACAGACTACAACACTGATGCCAAGATATGCTCACAAATGGCACAGGAAACCTGTGCATCAAGAGGTGAACCTGGCAGCATCACTCCCCCAGGCTGGTACCTGTCATGCAGGTGCCTCCTGCGCCTGCTCAGAGACCCTGGAGGCTGCACTGACCACCCAACCTGTTACAGTTGAGTCTTGCCTTCTAGTATGGAGGGTTCCCCTTACCTCAGAGCCCAGACATACCATAGTCGAATGTTACTGGACTTGGAGGCCCATGGATTTGTGGGTGAAGGTTCTCCAGTGAGCTATCTGTTGAGTTATCCTATAATTAAGATGCTAATGGCTGTCTACAGAACCCTCCCTGTTCAATTCAGCAGCCTCCCAAACAGCAAGGAATGCCCTCTGCTGGGGATAGGCCGTATATAGAAAGAAGTCCTTCATTCGGTCCCAATCGCATCTCTTCCCTTTATGATGAAAAGAATGTAAGGGTGCTCATTAACTTCCTTGTATGACTAAAAGGTGGGAATTCTCCTCAAAGCCCTCTTCCCTTGTGAACAGGGATGACTCCTCTAATTCTTTCAATGGCATCAGAGGGTTGCCCAACACAACAACTTCTTTTTTCTATTTAAAACTTCCTTTTAAATTGTTTTCATTTATTTTTTTGAGAAAGAAAGAGAGATATAGAGAGAATGGGTGCACCAGGACCTCCAGCTGCTGCAAATGTACTCCAAACACATGTACCACTTTGTGTATCTGGCTTATGTGGGTCCTGGTAAAGTGAACCTAGGACCTTTTGCTTTGCAGGCAAGCGCCTTAAGCACTATGCTATCTCTCCAGCCCCAGAACCATTTCTTAAAGTGTTAAAAAGTTTTTAATGCCTCACACAGGGAACCCCACCCCAGAGATAGCTGCTCAGGAGTCCAGAGTAAGCCTTCTTGTGCTAAGTAACCAGGCCCACCTAGTATCAGGGACCCGAGGGACCCTGGGGCTAAGCTCAGAAAGTCCACCACACTCACTGTCCAGGCAGGAGTGAGGACCAGCCCCTTTAAGGTGAGACAAGAGGGTGCTGGAGGGTGGAATAGGACCAGAGTAGGTCTCTACCTGTTGCTCCCCTGTCCTAGCTGGAAATATTTTCTCTATATTCAGTGTAAGACACCATCCTTCATAGGTCCCTTTTCTTTGGCTATCATCAGGTCCAAAAGAGGGTCACACCTGCTCAACTGGATAATCACCAGGATGTTAGATCAGACACAGAGAGGGGCGGTAATGGTTATTAAGGTGTTAAAGGCAACCCAGGGTAATTTTGCTCTGTAGCAGACAACTTCAGGTTTGCTGAGATGAACTTCCAGACTGAAAGGCCCAAGAAGCTAGGAGCCTAGAAATACTATCACGCTCCAAAAGGAGCTTTAGTGGGGCCCTGCATACCTCAAATTCCAGGCCCTACTCTCTGCTAGAAAGTAAGTAAAACGTCACTCTTACTGTGTTAGAGCCCACTCTCGATATAAAACTAGGTAAAAGGGCATAAGACAGGCCCTTGAGGATGGGAAGTGAATAACTGATTAAACCACTTATCTGGCTTCTGTAAACTGCTCGCACCATAAGCCCTAGTAGCCTGTCTTAACCACACTTTGTCACCCCCACACAAGATCCTGCGCAATTGCTGACCGCCGAGGTTATAGGAAACTGATTGGTCCATGGAGCGTGGGCTTGAGTAATTTAAAATGATTGGCTTAGAAACTATGGAATGGCATAAACTGACTGGCCCGCACTGTGCGGGCTCCTGATGCTAAGAAATGATTGGTTTTAATGCACTGGCTTTGTTAGAAATCATATAAAAGTTGTCCCATTCCTGCATTCGGGACTCTGCAGTCCTCTACCCCTGCGTGGTGTACGACTGTGGGCCCCAGCGCGCTTGGAATAAAAATCCTCTTGCTGTTTGCATCAAGACCATTAGTCGTGAATGATTTGGGGTGTCGCCATTTCCAGGGGGGAGCGTGGGGTCCTCGTTCTGGGGGTCTTACAAGACCAGGCACAGTTATGGAGGTAGGGATTTATTGAAGCCTACAGATCCAGGGGAAGTTCCACAGTGGCAGAGTCTGGCCGGCTTTTACAGGACCAGGAGAGAGAGAGAGAGAGAGAGAGGGAGGGAGGGAGGGAGGGAGGGAGGGAGGGAGGGAGGGAGGGGACAGAGAAGCCACAAGCCAAAAGCCATTTAGCACAGCACACTTCAGGAACTCCAGCTAGGCACACTTTGTCTGTCTTTAGGTTGGAATCCCAAACCCACCACCACACCTTAAGATCTGCCCAGTGACACCGCCTCCAGCCAGGTGGCTGCAGGTGCAAACTACAAACTAATAAAATACTGAATATTTTGGGGGCCATCTATTCAAGCTAACACATTTTGCCCCTGACCCCCAATAGATTCAAAACCATCACACATTGCAAATTGCACTCAGTTCAATTTCAAAGGTCCCCACAGTCTTTACCAGCTTAAGATAGTTCCAAAGTCCCAACGCTCATCTGAGATTTAAGATTGTCTCTTAGCTGTGAGTCCTGTTAAATCAAACAAGTTATATACTTTCAACATATAAAGGCACAGAGTAAACATTTTCAACTGGTATAAGGCATAACAAGGAGAGAGTAGAACAATGCAAACTTAACCACCATTAAACAAACATCAAACTTCTGCAGTTCAAGTTCAGTATAGTCAGAGAATGACAGTCTCCAGATTTTCCAATTCTGCCCCTCCAGCTGGGCACAGTAGCCAGGGGACACTTTCATCCCAGGCCAACAGTGTGTTCTATGGTAGCTCGTACAAAGTTCTGGTATATCCAAAACATCTTTGGGTCTATAGGCAAACCATGGTCCATCTTCCAATGGCTCTTCCAGCCTATCAGGGTCATCATGCCCTGTCTCATGCCAGTTCTCAGCAGTGGCTTCTGGAATCATGTGCTATTCACGACCACTGCTTGAAATTTTCATGATTCCAAAACTAATACCAGGTGTTCAGGACACAGCCATTTTCTTAATTTAGGGATGAAATGAATCATAACCTTGAAAAGCAGGTTCCTTCTCCAGTCAACTCTTCCCAAAGAGTGTGCCTTTCTATCAGTCTTTCCTCAGGCATTTTCTCCATTGTTTTAATGCAAAGCAGTTGGGCCATCTTCCTTAAGATTGCTAATGTGTTTGACAATAGCAGCTTCAGTAACCTAAAACCAGTCCACTTAGCCTTGCTGGAAGTAGGTGCAGCAGATGCTGCATTTTTTCTGGGAATTTTAGTTCATAACTGTCATTATTGGATGAGGCCAAGTTTGGACAACTCTCTGAACACCTTGCTGGTTTTCCTGCTCATCTCTGGGTAATTCATCTCCCCTGGGAGTTCTTGCCTGCTGTCACAGCCCATGATCTGTCTCTAAGCTCCACTGTCTACCTGTGTGATCGTAAGGCCCTCCATGATTCCACAGACAGGGTGTGCCCAGCAGCAAGGAAGAAAACCTTTCCAGGCCTTTCTCAGAAATCCTGTAGCTTCACCCACTGTTTGGTTCAGAAAGATTTTCTTGTTCCAGTGTTACTATTTTTATTTACCTTTCTCCATGATAACCGCTAGGTTCTTCTCACTAGTATTCCCACTGCCTGTGGACTTGACCTACTTCTTGTATGAAAAAAAAAAAAATCACCCAATCATTAAATAAAATGATTACTTCATTCCTCTTTCTCTTCAATCTACCAAACAATGACCCTGTTACATTACTGTATCTTCTGTCAAAATAAAAACCACAGAAAAATTTATCCAGATTCCTCCAATATTGACTAACTAAATGTCTTAATTTTTCTGCTTTCCTTTTCTTTCTTTTTTGCACAAATAATCCTTGCACATTACACATTAATTTTGTATTCTTTTCTACTCAGTTTTACCCAAAAAAATCTTCATTTTGCCCCATAATCATCATAATATGTTTTTATTTGAAAATTTCTGAAGAAAAGACAAAAAGTATTTATTATTTAAAATCCTATCAGTTAAAAGCAATTACAAGGGCTTCAAAAGATAAAACGTATTTATTATTTAAAATCCTTGGGTTTAAAAGCAATTACACTTGTTTCTCACTGAGCTCCAGAGCTCCCACCCTGCTCCTGGGATCGTAGTGTCAGAATGAAGGAGCCCACAGCAACCTGATCCTGTCCATGACCTTGGTCATCCCAGGACAACTGCTGCGCACAGTGCGTGCCTGTGGCCAGCTGGTCTGCAAGCCCACAAAGGCAGTGGACATGTGGGGGTTCCAGAGTAGGCAGACCTGCTACTAGAGGAAGGGATTTTAGGATGAGCTTAAACCACCCCTTTGCCACGCCTATTTCAGCTCACCTCACCTACCTCAGTTGTAGGATTTTGCATTTGCCCATCTCACTCAAGCAGCTAGCTCTTGAGCATGCACCCTGCCCAGTTGTGGGTGGGTTCCTCCTCTGAGTCAAGGCCTATTGTCTGGGATACCTGGTGCAGGTATGTCCAGGTGTGCTGAGCCCTGGGATATATGGCGCAGGTGTGTCCAGGTGTGCTGAGCCCTGGATACCTAGTGCAGGTGTGTGAGCTGAGTGCAAACTGAAAAGTACATCTTCTGTGACCCACAAAGAGATTTTCTCTGGCCTGCAATACCTTTGGGGTCTCTGCTCAGGAAAAACTTCCCTCTCCCACACAGGCAGCCAAGCCAGGGTGAGAAGGGATACCTTTTTTTTTTCAAGGTAGGGTCTTACTCTAGCCCAGGTTGACCTGTGTGGTGGTTTGATTCAGGTGTCCCCCAAAAACTTAGGTGTTCTGAATGCTAGGTTCCCAGCTGATGGATATTTGGGAATTAATGCCTCCTGGAGGGAGTGTATCATTGGGGGCGGGCTTATGGGCTTTATAGCCAGTTTCCCCTTGCCAGTGTTTGGCACACCCTCCTGTTGCTGTGGTCCATCTTCTGTTGGCCAGGGGGTGATGTCCACCCTCTGCTCATGCCATCGTTTTCCCCTGCCATCGTGGAGCTTCCCCTCGAGCCTGTAAGCCAAAATAAATCTTTTTCCCAGAAGCTGCTCTTGGTTGGGTGATTTCTAACAGCAATGTGAACCGGACTGCAACAGTAAGAACTATGGACTGTGAGGTTTGGCTTATGAGGGTGAGAAAGAGCTGTGCCTGGACTGGGCTAGCAGTTTGTGTGAGAAGCTTGCTCTTGTGCCTGTGTCCTGAGAAGTTGTGCAGGGTTGCTTTGCGTAGAAATGAACTGGTGTGAGCAGAGGGATATGGCACAGAAAGAAAAATCTTTGGGTGAACTCTTGCCTGTTCAGCTGCAACTGAGAGATAACAACCTTTGAGACTGGGCTAGCTGACCTGCGCTGGGGCAACAAGAAGAATGTAGACTCTTTTGAAGGGGCCTGAGTGCTCAAGGAGTGTCCTGTTCTTCAAAGTCTGCTTTATTCCCCCCTGGATTAACAAATTGGCACCCTACCTGGTATTATGGAGTATAAGAAATGCTGGAAAGAGGGTCACTGAGTTTGCAACACGGTCTTGTGTTTTGGAAATGGCCATGGGCAGTGTGAAGCGGGTTTGCTGGTTGCCTGCATAGAGACCCCATTGGGCCATGAAGATGAACCGTGGCTTGCAGTGGAGACCCAGTGGAGATGCCGGGACCATGAGATGGCTGCCGAGGAGCTGCCGGTCCCAATGAAGTTTCCCAGGACTGTGAGTAGCCTAGCTGGAGGGGCGGAATTGGAATACCAGAGACTTGTTGCTGGTTAGAATTATCGGACTTGAAGATTTGTCACTGGCTAGAGTTGCTGGACTTGAAGCTACAGAGTTTGATGTTTTCCCTGGTTGTTTTAAATTTTGTATTGGTTGAATGTTTCTTTGCTATGCCCAATGCCATCTATTGCAGTGTGAGTATTTATTGTGTGCCATTCTGGGTTTTTTGAGGTTATATTTTGGTATTATGGCTCAGTTAAAAGATCTTGAACTATGGGGATGTATGAACATCATTGAGATTGATAAAAAACTATGGGGACTTTTAAAGTCAGACTGAATACAACATGCATGGATATCAGTTTATGGGGGTCAGGGGCGGAATGTGGTGGTTTGATTCAGGTGTCCCCCATAAACTTAGGTGTTCTGAATGCTAGGTTCCCAGCTGATGGATATTTGGGAATTAATGCCTCCTGGAGGGAGTGTATCATTGGGGGCGGGCTTATGGGCTTTATAGCTAGTTTCCCCTTGCCAGTGTTTGGCACACCCTCCTGTTGCTGTGGTCCATCTTCTGTTGGCCAGGGGGTGATGTCCACCCTCTGCTCATGCCATCGTTTTCCCCTGCCATCGTGGAGCTTCCCCTCGAGCCTGTAAGCCAAAATAAATCTTTTTCCCAGAAGCTGCTCTTGGTTGGGTGATTTCTAACAGCAATGTGAACCGGACTGCAACAACCTGGAATTCACTAGGTAGTCTCAAGGTGGCCTCGAACTCACAGTGATCCTCCTACCTCTGCCACTGAGTGCTGGGATTAAAGGCGTACATCAACACACCTGGCTGGAACACTTTTTAATTGCTGCCTTTACTTCTAATCTCTTTGGAAGTGCTTGCTTGTTTTTTAATCCTTCCTCATTTTCTTCATCTCAGGTCACTGTTCGTTTACATGGGCTCCTGGACCACATGGAATACTTCTCTTGTCCCCACTCCACCTTCCCTTCCTCAGTCCTTTCCCTGTGACATCTGAGGAAAATGTGTTTTAAAAATCATTCTCTTGAGTCTGGAATTGCCAATGCTTTGGTTAATTTGCAGATATGGACTCAGGGCTTGGAGTTCAAGGAAGCACCCCAGGACCCCAAATTTATAGAGAGGTGGGCTTCTGACTAGTAATGGTCACAGAGAACTTCCAGTCAAGCTGGGAGAGAGAAAGGCAGAAGTACGGAACCAAAAGTTCACTCCAAACTGGTCAGGAGATCCAAACAGAAAAAAATGTCAGCAGTGGATATTCTAAGGATCATGATGGAGAAAATAACCTACTGGATTATAAATTAGATCTGGCTTCAAAATAAGCATGTTGAAAGTGTTTAAAGAGATAGTTGACGATAAAATTAAATTTATAAGCAAATAAAAAACAACAAAAATTTTAGAATTCTGTAACTTGGTTCTGTGAAAAAGGACTATGAGGATTTCAAAGGAGTCATTGCTAGAAACCTTAGAAAGCCCCTGTGTGGATCTCTGGGTAGCTGAATGGAGGCACAGAGAGGAGGAGCATGGAGTGTAGGCTTCAGGGCTGGAATGAGTGTGTTTCTGTTTAGCCTAGACACAAAGATCGAACTAAGTTCCAGAGGGAAACCACCTGGCTGAAGTTTAAGTCCCAGGTAAGAGCTGCCTCAATCCTTAGAAGAAGCACCAAGGCCAAGGTCATTAAGGCCAGGGCAATGGAGATGGAAAAGTTCACACTCCGCTAACTGCCCTTCATCCCTGTCTCCCACCTACTTGCCTCCATCTTGGGCAGCCACTGGATCAGCCTTCAGCTTCTGGGAAATTAACATTGTTAGATCTCATATGCAAGGTAGGTTGACTGTGGGTAACAATAGTAAACCGCATATTTCAAAACAAGCAGAAGAAAATGTTTTGAGTTTTTTTCTCATGTCCAAATCACCAAGTAACGCATATTTGAAATCAGTATATTTATCCTGGTTTGAAACTAATACAATCTATACATGTGTTAAAATGTAGTGTGATACCCATAAATATGTACGATTTTGTATCAATTCAAATGAAAATCTAAAAAATTCCCATATAACTACTTCCTATACCTTTAAACAGTTAAATATATGTAGATATACATATAGGTATATCTATGTTGTGCCAAGACCCCTGACCACGAGCCAAGTTCCCCGGTCACCCAGGAGTCACCCAGAGAACCACCACAGAAGCCGAGACACTCAAATGTAAAAGCAACAGGTTTCTTTATTGCAAGCCTAGGCCTGGGCTCTGTCCCCACAGTCCGGCACAGCGGTAGTGAGGGAGAGAGCCCCTTTCTTTTGGGGGAAGGGGTTCATATAGGAATTCAAACAAAGAAGTAGGGGATAGATACATGATTGGTTGATTCAAACAGTTCTGATTGGCTTGGGGTTTCACCTGGCAAAGTTGGGGGCAGGAGCTAGGGGCACTCCAAGCAGATGAAGTCATCTGCATTGTCCTTGAAGTGGAGATTCCTCAGTTTCTTATCTAAGCAGGTGGCTAGAGGGTCCCCCCCCACACCCTGCAGTGGAGTGTTTCTGCAATGTCCTTGAAGTGGAGATTCCTCAGAAAAGTTAGGGGGAAAGGCAGCAATTAAGCAAGCAAAGTTTACAGAAGCAAAAGCTCAGCACATTGGCCGGCTAGTTCTCTATCTAAGTCAGGCCTGGGCCTTTTTTTTTAAAAAATAAAATGGTTATATTTGGTTTCACATTTACACACACACACACACACACACTCACACATTTGTAAAATAACAAAAAATCAAGATCCATTCAAGATAAACTATTCAGCAACTAGCACTATAAATGTAACGCCCTAGACCGATGGGAAGGGCGACTGCCGGACACACCGATAAAAGCCATAGTTAGAGAAGAACTTAAAGTGTTCTTTATGAGCAGAGGAACAAGACCTGGCCACTCACACTGCTCTATTCTGATTTCACTAGATTGAAGCCAATGCAGGCAGATAAGAAAAAATAGGATTCAGAAATAATAAACATGAAATAAAATTCTGTTCACATGCAGAATACATTGTTGTACACTTGGGCAGTCAATGAAAGAAAACTACCCAGAGTTTCTAGGCATGCAACTATAAAAATGTCAAGGGAAGCTGGGTGTGGTGGCGCACGCCTTTAATCCTAACACTCAGGAGGCAGAGGTAGGAGGATCACTGTGAGTTCGAGATCACCTTGAGACTACATAGTGAATTCCAGGTCAGTCTGGGCTACAGCGAGTCCCTACCTCAAAAAACAAAAAGAAAAACAAGTCAAGAGAACTCTAAAATAAATAAACAAGAAAGAGAGAAAGGAAGGAAAGAAGGAAGGAAAGAAAAGAAAAGAAAAGAAAAGAAAAGAAAAGAAAAGAAAAGAAAGAAATAGAAAACATCATGAGAAAATGTTCCGTTTGCCCTTTCCCCAAATGCTGTAAGGGGCCAAGTGCTTAACAGGACTCTAGAAGCCTAGAAGCCCTGCGCAACATGCATGTCCCTCTGCGTCAGAGGCAGGTGCACCGATAAAGCGAACCTTCAGTAATCAAAGCAAGTCAACTCTCTTTAAACTGCTCTGAGTGGAAGACGTGCACTCCTGCTTATAAATTCAATTTTATCTTCTCCCTTCAGGCCACTGCGAAGGAATGATCTTCCCCGTGTTGCACTCCCGCAAACCAAGCCACAGAGACCACTCAAGAGCAACCCACGGAATGATTGCTCACTCATAGACAACCAGCGTCCCAGCAGATCAAGGAGCCAGAGACAGCACTGTCATCCCACGGAGCTTCACAGATATGGGTCACACACTTGGAGGTGCCATGTGCTTGAGTTTTCTAAAATCTCTGGGTGTATATGATTGTATGTATGTGCGTATGTTCAGGTGTGTAAGTGTGGACACATAGATACCATAGTATGTGTGCGTAGGTCAGAGCAAACCTTAGGTAGTCCTCTGCACCTTCCACCTTGTGTGAAACAGTTTCTTGCTCACGACTGTGTGTGCCGGGAGAGTTGGCCTTTGAGCTCCCAGGGACTCTCCGGTCTCTGCTCCTATCTCATTGTGTAGTGGGAGGGTTACAGGCAGGTGCTGCTGTGTCCAGCTTTATGTAGGTCCTGGGGATCTTAACTCATTGTCATACTTGTATAGCAAGTATTTTATTCACTGAGCCATCTCCCCAACCCCCATGTGCATAGCTCTCACAGGGAATATGAAATGTGAATGGGCCATCAGACACTGTAAAATGTGAGAGCTTAACAAAGCAAAACCAATGTAACCAGTAGAAATGAAAATGATGTACCTGAAATTGGAAGCCCAGTGGACAGGATAAAATATCAAAGTTTAAAGAGAGGACAATCAATGCAAAGAAATGGGCATGCAAATAAAGTGTACAGTGACATTTCCTATGTCTTAAGAGAGCCAGGTCTGCTGTGGGCAGTGGCGTGATACTAGGAAAATGCAAACCTTCCAGCAAAGCCAGTTGATGGCTGACAAATCCGTACCTGGTGGCCAGGTGGCCCATGAGACACGTCTAGGGTCAGGGCCAGCAGAGGCGCTCAGGAAACCCTCAGGTTCACTTTGAGCTCATTCAGACTGCTCTGTTTTTGCTTTGGACGTGTTCAATCTTATTGTAAATTAAGGGCAGGTATTTATTTTCATACACATTACAAAATATTTACCTTCCTGTCGTTTGTATTTCGACATTTTTTTAGTGTTGAAAAAAAATGTTTTATACCCAAGGAAGTTAGAAAGTTGCTGTCTTTATTTCACTGTATTTCCTTTGTACCTTAGTCATAAAATCAGTAATCCTCACAGTGTGGGTCTGATTCTGCATGATTCAAATTCATTGATCTAGTTAATATGCGTATATAATACAATGTTGTTCTCCTAGCCGCAGCCTCAGAAAAAGACTTAAGTTTTACATTAAAGTGGCGTGTCACTCCTTTCCTTTTATTCTGTTTCAAAATGCTTTTTAGCTTTCTTGTACCTTTGTCTTCCTTTTCATTTATTTTAATTGATTTATTAGCATACAAAGAATTAGGTTTCTTTGTGGTCCTTTATTTTCTTATATAACTTTTAGAATCAGGCACAAAAGTCTCCTCTATCATTTTGATAGAAATTGTACATTAATCTATGGACCATTTTGTAAATATCAATGTCTTTAGGATGTTAAGTCTTCCTTCCCATTAACAGAGCATGTATCTCTACTTTTCCAGGCCTCTTTGACATCATTCGTCACAATTTGATGTTTCTTTGTACAGTATTTCATAGACATTGCTCTCACTATCATATGCTTCTAATGTTTTTGTAAATGATGTTTTCAATTTCTAATAATCCATTGCTAGCATATGGAAATATATTTAGCATACATGCCTTATATTCTGCTACCTTGCTCATTTATTAATCAAGTAACTTTTTAAAAATATGAATTTCTTTTACAATAACAACAGACTCTTCGACATTCATAGGTCAGAAAAAAATCTTTGTTTTCTCTCCACCTTGTGTGTATGTGTGTGGTTTTTGTTTGTTTGTTTTGTTTTTGTTTTTACAAGGTAGGGTCTTGTAGCCCAGGCTGACCTGGAATTCACCATGTAGTCTCAAGTTGGCCTTGAACTCATGGCAATTATCCTACCTCTGTTTCCCAAGTCCTGGGATGAAAGGTGTGCACCACCACACCCAGTTTCTCTCCACTTTTGGAGGGCATTTGTCTCTGTGTACAGACATCAGTGCTGACACCGTCTGACTTCAGAGTAATGACTGGAGTTGTCTGCTCCAGTGTGCCCTAGTGATGACACAGCCACCATCCTTACCTTTGTTCTGCCATAGGTGACGTGACTCTTTGGTCTGACAGCTTGAAGAGTTTTTCTTTGTCAGTGGTTCTGGACAATTTTATGAGGACACACTTTGTGGTTTTCTTGCTTCTGAATACTGAGGGTTAGTTGAGCTTTGTGGATTTGTGGGTTTATAGCTTTCAAAAAATTCACAAACAATTCCGCTGTTATTTGAACTGATATGCTTTTGTTTCTTTTCTGTCTGCCTGGAAAGCCTAAGCAAACATATATTGGCTGCTGAAAAAAGCTTTGCTAGGGCTGGAGAGATAGGTTAGTGGCTAAGGTGCTTGCCTGTGAAGCTAAGGACCCAGGTTCGAATCCCCAGAACTAATGTGACACAAGGTGACACATGTGTCTGGAGTAAATTTGCGGTGGCAAGAGGCCTTGGTGTGTCCATTCTGTCTATATATATCTGCCCCCTCTGTCTCTTAAATAAATAAATAAATTTTAAATCTTTTCTAAAATTCACCTATACTCTTAATAGTTTCTGTCTTTTCTCCCCTGAGTGTTTGATTTTGGAGTTTCCATTGCTGTTTTCTCAAGTTTACCAATCTTTTCCTCTATACCATCTAATCTGCCAGTGACCCCATACACAGTGTTTTTCACCTCATATGTTGTAGGTTTCATCTCCATATTTCTTGTTAATTATGGGGCTTCTCTTAGCAGGCATGAACAAATGGCACATAGCTTCAATGGCCATTTTCATGTACTTTTCTGCTAATTCTACCTTGTCTGTCACTCTTAGATTGGTTTCAGTTGACTGATTTTTTTTTCCCATTATCATTTTAGACCGAAACTTCCCATTTTTTTGTGCAATTGTTAGGTTTTGGTTGGATGCCAGGCATTTGCAAATTTTACCTTGTTGAGTGTTGAATATTTTATATTCCTAAAGTATTCTTGAGATTTGTTCTGAACTGCAGTTGTGTTACTTGGAAACAGTTTGTCCTTTTACAAGTTGTTTTCCACATTTATTAGCCAGGAATGGAACATTTAGTCTGGGGCTCATTTTCTCTCTAACTGAGGCCTGACCTTTTTGAGTAGGCCACCCAAGGACCCATGAATTATGAAGTTTTCCACTTTTACCTTGCATATGTAGAAAAAAGCCTTTATTTCCACTCCATTTTTGAAAGATAATCTCTGCAAAGAGACATCAATGTTGATGAGAATGGACAGTATTCCAAGATGGTGTGACTGGGGATCCTCTTCCCTCTCAGTGCTAGGGTGTTGGGACACCTCCCTTATGTGTATGCGTTGGTCAACATTCTGGTAACTAGAAAACTGCAGAGTTCTCTCTGCATCTTCACTTAGGCCCTCTGTTCTGCACACTTCCGGTCTTGACCTTAAATGGGCTGTCTATTCGCCCTGAGGGTTCCCCATCTCCACCTGAGTCCCTTTATGACCTGTGCCTGGAAACTTCTGGCAGTGGTTGTAGTAGTCATAGTTCAATTGCATTTGTTTCTGATCTTTTTGGAGTCCCTGTGTGACATTATCTGACATCCAGAGTCTTGAGAACCATGTTTTCCATGTAAATTATTCTGACTTTGTGGTTTCAGGCAAAGGCTGGCCCTGGTCCCTTTTGCTAATCCTTCTCAATCATAGGTGATGGAGCCAGAGCTCTGTCTTTCCTTGGAAAGTTTTAAGAAGACTTGACAGTGTAGAAAACACATATTCATGAGTCTATAGTGACTAAAATAAGGGACAGAACAAATAAACACAGGCAAGTAGATTGATTTGTTCTAGAAGAATTTCAAAGATGATACTTGGACCCTCTGTCATTGGGTGGTATAGATTAACACACTCCTAGGTCCTCACAAGTGAGCTGGACTTGGGACTTGTTCCAGAGAAAAGTATCAAAAGAGGAAAAAAAGGAGGGCCTCCAGAGATGTCTTAGTATTTAAGACGCTTGCCTACCAACCCTAAGAACCCATGTTCAACACTTCAGATCCCACATAAACCTGACACACAAGATGATGCAAGCATGCAAGGTCTCGCATGCACACAAGATGGCTCATGAGTCTGGAGTTTGATTGCAGTGGCTGGAGGCCCTAGTGTGCCAATTCTCTCTCTCTCTCTCTCTCTCTTTCTCATGAAAAATACAAAAAAATGCAAAAAAGGGGGCTGGAGAGATGGTTTGGCAGTTAAGGCATTTGCCTGCAAAGCCTAAGGACCCCAGTTCAATTCTTCAGGACCCAAAGAAGCCAGATGTACAAGAGGGCACATGTGTCTGGAGTTCATTTGCAGTGGCTGGAGGCACTGGCATGCCCATTCTCTCTTTTTCTCTGCCTCTTCCTCTCTCTCAAATAAATAAATAAAGTATTTTTTTAAAAAAAGCAAAAAGGGATAGGAGAAAGAATGGGGTATAAATGGTACATACCACCTTAACCAACATGAAGACAACTGTCTCCAAAGGTACCATGAGGTATGAGACACACCCCTCATGCACTGTGACAAGAAGGGTATTGCCTGTTTGTGGTGCCATTTCTAAGATTTAGTTGTGTGGATTTATTCACAAAAGGAGAAATAGACAAGTGCTTATGCAGGGACAGGCTACAGGTGGCCAAGCCAAAGCTTCCCCGGCTTTCCAAGGTCATGGAGAAGAAGGGAAGTCTGAGCCACTGCAGACCCAAGGGAATGAGGGTGGGGTATCATGAGCTGCATGTGGTGTGGGACCTGAGATGAAATCTTAGAACAGAAAGAGGACATTAGCAGGAATATGATGAATAAGGTAGAGTTTCATTAAAAATGGAGGAAAAAGAGATTCAAAACAAAGCCAAGACTGCAGTGCAAAAAAGGAAGAATTGACTCTCCAACGATTTGACATCTATATGGGGAAGAGCACCTTGATCCCTCCTTTTTACCTTATATAAAAATCAATTTCAGATGGATTACAGGTCTAAGTGTGAAAACAAGAAAGCTTTTAGGAGAAAGCAGGGGAGTACATCTTTGCAAGCTTAATGTAGGCAAATTTCTAAAAACAAAACCTATTCTGGGAAAAGGAACGATGCAGGTTATTTTAGAGCTATGAACCTCCCTTTATCAGAGGACACCAATAAGGGCATGAGAAGACATCTGACTGAGTAGGGAACATTCACAATAAAAGGATTCATGGCCAAACAGAGAATGGTAACTGAGCATGGTGCACCAGCAGCCTGTCCTGAAGTCCATGGAATTTAGAGTTTGGCACCTTTGAGGAGCCACCACTCTGTTCTTAGCAATGGGGACATTCATGGAAGTACAGGTGTTGGTAAGGACTTAGAGTGGCCCCATGTTTTCTTCTCTACTAGAGGAGGTATTTGTCACAGTCTCCATGGGAAACCATTTGTTAGTGTCTACTAAAGTAGAAACCCAGAACCTATATCACCAGAGTCACTGCTGGAAGATGCCCACAGCACGTCTGGGTGTGTCAGCAATTGGTGGGTGCGTGAATCCATGTACACAGGAAGAGCCAGGCAGCATCAAGTCACACATGGAAGAGCTCCCACTGCACTGAGCAAAGCCAAAAGGTGACACATTGGTTCACATTAGCATAAAGTATGAAAGGAGGGGCACAGCCCATGACCTTAAGTAGCAGCGGTGAAGGAGCCCTCCAGGAACCGACATGACACTTGAAACTCCCATTCCTTCCTAGATAGACACACCATTGGTCGCTTCCATCTAGTCCTCACCATAAGAACCCTGCCTATATTTCAGCGGTCACTGTGTGGCTTCTCCCAGTTCTTGAGTATGTCTGGTGCAGTTTTGCATCTGACACCGGGGAGTAACCATAGGATCAATCAAGGACCCTTGGGGCCCACTGTGGTAGGGACCTGAGCCATCACCCTTTTGATCTCCTGACCTCCAGAAGCCCTGGCTCTGGCTGGAGGCCACAGTGACACTTCAGAATCAGTTCAGGGCTAGAGGCCAGCAGCCCCCAGAGGTCTAGATAGTTCCTTTTCCCCATCTACAGTGCTGTGGTGATAGGCCACCGGTCACTGGGTAATGGCTGGGCAAAGGTTTTCAGTGTCCATCCTGGTGGTGGTGCTGGATCCCACCCACAGTGGCATGTGCCTCCCTTTACCCAAGACTTGAGTGAGTAAATTAACTGGAGTCTGGACATTGATTGAAGGGCTGCCACGCTGCGTGATTCAAATTAGCCTTGTTCACTTGACCCGGAACTCTCCCACTCACACAGATCAAGCACAGATTTAGTAGACGGCCAATTTGCTTTTGCTTCTCAGGCATGGTCTGCAGCCAACCCTGCAGGACTTTGTGTCAGGCCATCTGAGGCCGGCTTGAACTTGGCTGTCCATGGCAGTCAAGCTCCTTGGGTTTGAGTTACTAAATGGAACTCATAGCTCCTCCCACCTGAAAATTCAATGATGTCCATTGCATTTAACAGTCTTTACTCAGGGATCTGGGAGACAGCCCCCGTGGGACTGTGTGCCGTAGAGGAGGGCAGCGGCAGCATTCTTCAACACAGGGTCTCCCCCACTAGTCATCTTTGGCTGTGGTGCAAGTCCCTGCCATCCTCTGGGGAGAAAGATCCCAACCATCTGCTCCACTAGAGTCCTTTCAAACAGCCCCTCGCCTCTGTAAATTGGTTCCAGAGCACTCTTCAGATGCCAGACCTGTGAACGCTCAAGCTGGTTAGCGTTTGCACAGAGCCCCCAAAGTTTCCCGCCTGCTTTAATCACCTCTGGATGACACGTAGTGCAGTAAGAATGCCATGCAGACCCCCTAGTATTGAGATGGAGTCCAGTCAGGGTGCCTGGAACCCCAAAAGTTAAAAAAAGGCAGGAAAGTCTGCATTGCTAGAAATCAAAGATGATCTGACTTCTTATCTCTTGCCTAGTTCCCCTAGCACCCCTCCTGGAAGGGAGCTCTTTCATAAGAGTTAAACCTTGTGGTTGGTTAAGTTCAGCCCCTGGGACTCAGTGTCAGGGGTGACCTCTTCCTGAGACAGCTCCTTGTGCTAACCAACCAGTTGTCCTTCTGGTGCGCCTGAACTGGAAGATAGCCCACCACTATAAGGTTATAAATTCATTTGCAAGGAGAAGGCAGGTTGTCGACCACTTGGGAACTTCCAGCTATGGATTTTTCCTTCAGCTGGGTCTGGGCTGGCTTGGCCCAGGCCCAAGCCCAGAGGAGAGAGCCCTCTAGCCTTTATTCTCCACATGGGCTCCTTTACCCCCTCCAGCTCCCCACATGGCAGGAGCTCCTTAAACTTTCTTGCCTCTATTTTTTTTTTTTTTTGAGATAAGTTTTTGCTGTAGCCCAGGCTGACCTGGAATTCACTCTGTATTCATAGGGTGGCCTTGAACTCATGGCAATCCTCCTACCTCTGCCTCCCAAGTTCTGGGGTTAAAGGCAAGCATCACCATGCCTGGCCTTTTCTCTGTTTCTTTCCCTGTTTATTCCAGGCCCTCCATGTGTGATCTCTAGTCTTTCCTCGGCTCTGTACATCCCTCAATAAATATAATAATTCAATAATTATCCTTCTCAGTCTTTTTTATTCAATTCTTTGATTAAAATAATTAGAAATGAACCTAGGGTTTGGGGTTCAAAGACTTTCCTGGACCTTAAGCACCCTGTAACAGTATATTTGTGATATTTTACTATTTAGGAATGAGGATAAGGAAAACAGCCCCTCTATTCAGCACAGGGGTAGCCATTCATTGTAAGATGATGTCTTCCTCCTTTGAGGTTGAATCCAGAACCTCGGCCCAGTGAGCCCAAATTGTTCAGTATCATCTAGCTTTAGCTTCGCTTGCTCCTACCCTGACTTAGCTTCCCTTACTCAGTTTTCCACATCCTTTTCCACCCAGCCTCAAGACGTCTATCTCTGTAAATGGGAGACGCCGTGGTTGTTCTGTTACCTCAGCACAGGCCACCCTTTGAGGCGCACTCACCACCATGGCCTTCCCAGCTTGCTTCTGGCTGAGGTCCAGAAGCACAGGTGGAGCACATCTCTCAGCCAGGGCTCCTGTCATTTACAGGGACCCTGTGGGCGGGGCTTCATTTCTGCCATCATTCAGCCACCTGCTGCACAGGACTCTGGCCACAGGAGACGGGGATTTCCTTCAGGTGACACGCTGGGCCCTTGAACTGGGCTCTGACCCAGGCTCCTCTTGTCCATTTTGCATAGTCAGCCTACACTAACCTCACTGTGCTGGCGTGGAAAACGTGCTCTGCGGTACCCAGACCATGGTTATGTGGGAGCTTGCCTCTCCGAGGAGGGCAAGAGAAGCCCCTGGATACATTTGCATGTCTCTGTGTTTGCATCAGGCCAAGGATGCTTCACAGTACAAAGAGGCCTTGATGCCTTCAGCTCTAATCAAATTAGAGAAGTCAGGAAATTTGAGGGTGGGTGAAGAGCAGAGGAGACTGAGATAGAGGGAGGGAGGCACAGAGGAGGCTTGGCTTGTTTGAACAGCAGCTGGAGAGTCTAGAATCTGTGGGTTGGGCTGTATACTTGAGTGCCGTGATCTCAGGATAGAATTTCTTCTTGCTTGCAAGGCCTCGAACTAATTGTGTGAGATCTGCACGCATTACAGAGTTTCATCTCCCCTCTGCAACAGGAGGAGCAAAATATGATGAGATAGGTGTGTGCAAATGTCATAATGAAATCCATGATTCTGTATTTTAAGAAATTAATAAGAAAGAGTGATGGGATATTAAACATGTTACCCACGACTGTGGTGATGTAGCTAGAGTAAAAAAAAAAATTGGCAAAACATAATTTTCCAGAAATATCTGATTTCAAATGGAGATAGATAGAAAACTCTATCCACAGTTAGAAAAGCATTTTGTAACATAACCAAGGATCCAGCTCACCAGGAAGGGTTTGGGACAAGAATGACCAATTCCATTGCATGTGTGTAAGTGGAGAGACACGGGGTGAGTTTGGAGGGTGGGAAGGATAATCCCAAAAGCCCACTTTAGGAGAGAGTGTGGGGTTTGGTGGGATGAGCAGAGTCCCTATACTGGTTGCCCTATGGTCCCTGCCATGTGCTGTTTTTCCCTTTTAAATATGTGTGTATTTATATGGATGCATGTCATGGCACACGTGTGGAGGTCATCAGAAAATAACCTTGAGCTGTCACCCTTTCCTTCCACCTTGCTTGAACAGGGTGTCTCCTGTTGTCTATGTGGGACTGTCAGTCAAGCTGCCCTGTTAAGCCTTGGGGTTCTCCTGACTCTGTCTCCCATTATTTCAGGCATGTGGGGATTGGAGATGCGTGTCCCCCTTTGCGTCTGGCTTTATGTAGGTGCTGAGCTCCAGACCCCACTTGTCAGGCATGTGTAGCAAGTGCCTGGTCTCCCTGTCTGCACATGGAATAATCTACTGAAATTGTTTCTGTGTGTGACACATGTGTGCATGTTCATGTGTGTGTGTGTGTGTGTGCACGTATGCCTATGCATGTGAAGTCCAGAGGTCATATTGGGTGTCTTCCTCAATCTCTCTGCACCTTGTACTAAACCCAGAGCTCACCAACTCAGCTAGACTAGCCAGCCAGCAAGTCCTGGGAGTTTTGCCTGTCTCTACCTCCCCACCTGGCACTGAGATTCCAGATTCCAGGCATGGGCTGCCACACTCACCTTTCTTTTTGAGGCAA